>NW_018407700.1:3075037-3159417 GCF_002113885.1 Mizuhopecten yessoensis | reverse complement strand
TTAAGGAATGATTTTTATTTTTTCAACATTTATGAGGTCATAACAACAATGGGTTTATGGACATATTGAATGAATCGCGTTAGCGATTCATGTAAAATATGTCCAAAAACCCATTGTTGTTATGACCTCATAAATGTTGAAAAAATAAATATCATTCCTTATATTTACATTGACGAATCCTTTCAGTGGATCGATATAACAACGAATAAAACAAATAAACAGGGTTTGTTCCTGCTTATACACGGGTGCAACGCAGTGGCGAGAACAGTGTTTTTTCGCGGGGAAATGTGACACTATCGTGAGAGATCTTAGCAACCGTCAACAACAATAACACAACAAAATGTAGTTCCATATTCAATGTTTATTTGTAGCACAGGACACGTGAATACGTGGATATTTCACAAAGCACAGTTCAATATTATTTTAAGATGTAAGAATTAAGCATCTAGGTCGGTCGTTCCGAGTGAGTAGTTTTTGTAGTGTATTACTACGCAGTGTGATCAGGTTACTATCAGTTCCCACGTGCTGAGATTCTATGAACACCTGTGTTATGCATTTATGAATGTAATTTTTGTCAATGGGTCTTAGCATACAGAATGTAAATATAATAGGGAATATAACGTGGAAATAGAAACACTTTATTTGTAACATATTCACCTACGGTCAATGATAAGATAATGTGAATGTGATCAGTACTAATTATCATGTAAATATTGACTCAGTTATAAAACAATAATCATTTTAGTTTGGGACAAATGAGAATACAAGTGTATCAACAAAAGCGTAATTAGGACTTTAAAATCGATAAAACAAATCAATGAATGAAGGTCAGATGAGGATAAGACTAGGTGATCCGGAAGGGTTATCGATGACATCGACTATTTAAATCTATGTCAAATCCGTGTATTATCACGCCCTCAAAGTGAGAGCAGATGCATTGACATCGAAACCACAATGCACATAAATGACGGTCATCTAACGCATCGACGTTCATTTCATTGAAAGAAATTTCAAATTATCTCACTGAGATCAAGGTAGCGACCATAAAACATCTCCATAGTCTAAATAAACCCGCATCTCTTGAAACCTTTTGTTACATGTATAAGTGTATCCGTTAGTAGTTGAAATCTAACACGGATATCATGAATACAAATTAAAATGATACACATAAATAGCATAGGTTTCGGAAGCAAGAAAGCTTTCTTGAAAGGGAGATATTATGATAGGAAATTCGAAACCCTCACGCTTACTATACATCCTATACGTAATTCGTCCCTGTTGGTCATGTTGTAAATAAAGAACGAGGAGGGTAGAAGATCCCGCAGTGTCTGAACAAGTTTTTTGTTATCAGTCCTGATAAAGTTATTGATTAAATTGAATGAATACAGCTTCGTATGAAAACAAGAACAAGCCGGCCAAAGAAATGTTTAAGTTTGCTTGAAAATCTTGCCACCAAACAAACTAAACAAAGATATTGCAAACCATGAACTAAATTATTTTCACGTTCAATATATTTCATTTCAACTTTAGTCGTGTTTTTGTTCTCAAAATATGATCCTAAATCGTTTACAATCTCACATTTATGTCGCCGTTGGCCTTTCTGTGCAAAGGGGTGAGAAGAGATTCAATCCGGTTTGCTATAAGGCCTGGTAGTGTAAAGTGTGGATAGAACAAACGTTCGGACAGGACAAATAGGGTTTGAGATGAGGAGGCTCAAATTTGATCACACTGACCTTATATTTACATTCTGTATGCTTAGACCCATTGACAAAAATTACATTCATAAATGCATAACACAGGTGTTCATAGAATCTCAGCACGTGGGAACTGATAGTAACCTGATCACACTGCGTAGTAATACACTACAAAAACTACTCACTCGGAACGACCGAACTAGATGCTTAATTCTTACATCTTAAAATATTATTGAACTGTGCTTTGTGAAATATCCACGTATTCACGTGTCCTGTGCTACAAATAAACATTGAATATGGAACTACATTTTGTTGTGTTATTGTTGTTGACGGTTGCTAAGATCTCTCACGATAGTGTCACATTTCCCCGCGAAAAAACACTGTTCTCGCCACTGCGTTGCACCCGTGTATAAGCAGGAACAAACCCTGTTTATTTGTTTTATTCGTTGTTATATCGATCCACTGAAAGGATTCGTCAATGTAAATATAAGGAATGATATTTATTTTTTCAACATTTATGAGGTCATAACAACAATGGGTTTTTGGACATATTTTACATGAATCGCTAACGCGATTCATTCAATATGTCCATAAACCCATTGTTGTTATGACCTCATAAATGTTGAAAAAATAAAAATCATTCCTTAAATAAAAACTCTACAACCCATGTTTCTTGTATTCCACTTCTGGAGCATGCTTTGTCGCGATACGACTGTATCCGAGATATAAGAAAAAAGCAGTTTTGATAATGGCTTAGTTGAACAACTAGCAGGGCCCACGACTGAACGTTGTTCATATGACTTATAGGATATCTTCGGAATCCATTGAAAACGAGGCTGGTTTGTTTCCTTATCATTACCGGGTACTCGGAAAGATTGTAATACAGAAGCATAATTTGATAGCATTTCGTCTATCGAAAAGAAAGTAGAAAAGGTGTGGATAGAGTGTCTGTGGTTTCAAAGATGCAATGTATCTTCAAAGGAAGAGCCCCCAAAAAATAAACTTTAGGCAACTATAGCATTAGTTAAACATGTAACCATATTAGGAATAAAGATTCTCATTAACTAAAAGTCCTTGCCTACGGTTATGTAGATACTTAATGCGCCAAGACATCAACTAAAGGAGTATTTAAACTCCCGCTATTTGACTTGTAGTCCACCATGATTAACCAGCTAACCAATTACCATGTCGTTACGTTCGCCGTCTCTTCATTGCTGTCACCTAGTCTGAAACTTGATTATGATTTCGAAAGAACGAAATCGTTCATTTTCGCGAGAAAAACTATCAGTTTAAGACAGTTTCCATTCACGTGAAAATAGATATTTAGGTAATCGATCGATTAAGATGTCATTAGTTTCCACGTGAGTCCCACTTTCATCAGAGCAGGTCCTATGACTTTTAAATCAGTCAGGAGTGCATATAAAATCTTGACGTCCCCAGAAGATATATCTGTAATCAAATGAATTATGGCAAGCCAACTTAACATTTATTCAAGGAGCAATGTCGAACCTGTATTTCATCGATTAATATAAGATATCTTATATAGCATATGAGATATCTTATATACTATATGAGATATCTTATATAGAAATTAAATGAGATGCTATATAAGATATCTTATATATTACATAAGATATCTCATATAGTATATGAGATATCTTATATACTATATGAGATATCTTATATATTATATGAGATATCTTATATACGATATAAGATATCTTATATAGGATATAAGATATCTTATATATTATATAAGATATCTCATATAGTATATAAGATATCTTATATACTATATGAGATATCTTATATAATATATAAGATATCTTATATCCTATATGAGATATATCATATAGAAATTAAATGAGATATCTTATATAAGTATATAAGATATCATATATACTATATAATATATCTTATATCGCATATAAGATATCTCCTATGATATATAAGATATCTCATATAGTATATAAGATATCTTATATACTATATAAGATTTCTTATATCGTATATAAGATATCTCATATACTATATGAGATATCTTATGTAATATATAAGATATCTTATATAGCATATGAGATATCTTATATACTATATAAGATATCTTATATCCTATATGAGATATATCATATAGAAATTAAATGAGATATCTTATATAAGTATATAAGATATCATATATACTATATAATATATCTTATATCGCATATAAGATATCTCATATGATATATAAGATATCTCATATAGCTTATAAGATATCTTATATAATTGAAATATCGTTGCTATATAAGATATCTGATATAGAATGAGATTTCGTGGCATTAAAAACCAGAAACTAATTTCTCCCTCGAGAATTATTCGGAGCACATTCAGGATTGCATTGGGCGCAATGGCGGAGAGGGATGGTACGGATGCTGTATTTTCCCTAGGCCTAGCTCGCCTTGTCTCTCTTATAGCGGCCAAAGCAGAGGCTTCCATTTCCCGCACTCTTGAAGTGGGCTCAGACATAATTGCGGCGACAGGAACACGCGATTTGGTACGATTGGTTGATTGATATTACGGAATGAAAAATTCCGGAAGGCTCGTATGAAACAAGGAACACTGTATATATAAATTTCTCATCATATTAATTAAGATTATGTTCATTTTATGTTCAAGTATTACAGTGAACGCTTGACGTTTAAGAATGGGGTTGGCTCCCAGGTAACAGAACAGGTAAATAGTGACTATGTTTACCTGTATAAGGGACTGTGTCCATATGCTCGTTATTATAATACGTGTGTCGGTTTGGTTGTTTAAAAACACCGAAACACCATTTCTAAATTTAAGAAAATATAGATAGAAAGATCAGCTAAGATATGTAGATAAAATATAGACACATACTTAAAAATCAAATTGATATATTTATCAACGACACCGAAAATATTGTTAAGCCAATTCTCAATTTACATCAATCACGATTGCCATCGCACAACGTTCGGCCATCGTCCGCTAAAGGTGCGCAAGCAATAATTGTCCTGATTTGTATAGTTCGCTCATCGTATACATATCGTGCATACACTGTGTGCACATAGCACATCGTGCAACGTTGTGCGATCCTACAACTGTAATTGTAGTCTGATACATAGTGTTATGAATCCTTATTATGAAAACGTACGATTTTCTTCTTAAATTTTAATGTATTAAATCACACTCAAGGCGCAAACAGTTAATTCAGTACTGATTTCTAATTTGATTTGGAAAAAAATTGGGATATTCTAGTCAGGAATAACAAATTTCGAATATCTTTCTGGAGGTTCTCATTTGTCCTATATAACACATGAATCCTTATTGGTATCATCAAAGAGATACTACACAGTTTGCATACCTTTTTTTCTAACTCCAAACAATGAAAACTGAACTGATTGTTTGGGTATGCAACAACTTGTACTCTAGTCTCCCCCGCGACACATTACTCTACCTCTGCCCCGCTCCTCGTCAGACAATATTATCATTGTTTATCTCAGACAGTTGTATCATTGTCTCCTTCCGCCGTAGCTGACACTATACTTTTCATCTTTCCTGTTATCATGGCCTACTCCTGCGATATACTAACAACCTCTTCTTGTCCCCTTACCCGACAGACAGACTTATCGTTGACTTCCTACTCGGTGACTTCTATTTTTGTATCATTGTTCCCTCCGTATCATTATCTCTCCGCGACATACTGCCTAGCATTGTCTCCGCGACTGATTGTCTTATCCTTGTATCCCTGCTGTCTTTCTTTTCGACATAACGTATTCGTCGTGTCTCCTACCGCGGAGAAAGAAGTGTCAGAACATACTTGATATATGCACTTCATATAAATAGTATTTCAATGTATGGATATATTCAATGTATGGATAGTTACATAATGTATTTCCATGACCTAATTTTCGTTATGATTCCGTGTCCACCATAACAGATGTATTGCTCTTTGAGTTTTAGATCGTAGGTAAAATGTAACCTGCATACTTTCTTTAACTTAACGGAATATCATGATGGTCTCCCTTTTGTTCTTGACGTCTTAATAGTCCATGGTTCTTTTTCTATAGGCTTTTGGTCTGGACGTGTCCTTTTGAATTCATGAAGAATATGTTTTATTCTGATGTATATGTGTATTTCCCTCGTTGTCAGACCACTTGATAGGAATGTTTGCTTCCATTCAACCCGGATTATATCCTTGTAACAAATTCACTTATATTATATGCCTCTATGCCAGACAACGTTACCGTTATCTCCCCTAACGAGGCTCACTTTCGCTGATGATCTATCGAAATAATACATGCCCACTGAAGTTGTGTCGTCTTTTTATTAAATTGCTGCTAGTGGGACAACTGTTCCCGGGGGTCCTGTAAATTCAGTAGTCAAGTTATCGTTATAATCTATAGTAATTCCACTTTACATTGTTTCGAAAGTGTTCTAAATAGTAATATGATAAATCCCCGCATCGATCCACCCAATCGTCTTCTTTCAACTGTGTAGATATCAACTCTACTTTATATTCATTTTAGCTTCCAGGAATATGAGCATATCGATTCCCGACTTGCAACAGGTAACAAAGTACCACCTCACTTATGTCTGTCCCACATTATCTTTATATGGACTACCTTACCATCGTCATCGTCTCCATACACTACCTTACACATTTTAGCTTCGTTCTTAACTGTAAATTACCTTGTTTAATGAAAGATTATTAAAATGTTTGTATTTATGTAACTGCGTTATTTGTTACAGCAATTTAATTTTGTAAAATGACAGTGGAAGATGGCAAGAGTTACCCCCCCTTCATAAAAGTGGTAGTACTGCTGATGTTAGCAACCACAGGCCAATATCGGTTTTGCCAGTACTTTCTAAAATTATTAAGAAACACGTTCACAGTACTTTTTACAAATATCTAACTGCTAATGATCCTATATTATTATCGCATTCAGGTTTCCGTGAAAGTCACTCATGTGAAACTGCACTTTTGATTATTGTCAACCCCCGGGCAAAAAAAAAACATAAGATGATGGTCTTAATACAGGAGTCATACTTTTAGATTTTAAAAAGGTGTTTGATTTGGTCATCTTGTTTTACTTAGAAAAATGGCACTGTATAGAATCAAATAGAATTCCGTGTCATGGTTTAAGTATTATCTAGACAACAGGACTTAAGTAATATCTCTTGCAGGTCATATGTCAAAAGGCCGTATACTTACGCATGGTGTGCCTCAAGGATCAATTCTTGGTCCTCTTATGTTTTTGATTCTATAAATGACTTGCCCCATCATGTTGTATCTGACACTGATATGTACATTTTGTATGCAGACGACTCTTCCTTATCTGCTGCTGATAGGTCGTTATATAACATCAACAGTCTATTGCAATCTGATTTAGACAGTGTTAGTGAATGGTGTATTGAAAATAAAATGATGATAAATGTCAAGAAAACAAAATGTATGTGCATTGCCTCAAGTCTTTAGAATTATTTATGTGAAATGAACCCATTGAACAAGTATGCAGTGGAAAACTTGGTATACATTTTGACAATGGATTGACATGGGGAAGTCATGTTACATCTGTTGCATCTAGAATAAGGCAAAGGTTAGGGTTATTGAGACGTATAATCCCATATCTACATACGGAAGTAAAGCTGGGTGTTTTCAATTCTTGTGTTTTCCCACATTTTATGTATTGTAGTACGGTATGGTCAGGGTGCACCGCAAATTTAATGGGCAAGCTGCTTAAGACTCAGAAGCAAGCAGCTAGACTAATTTTAGATGTACCATTTGACACACCTTCTAGGCAAATGTCACAAATCCTTAGATGGATGCCGATTGACAAATACTATAAATACAGAAGGTTTTGCATGTTATATAAATGTCATCATAAAGTTGTGCCTTAATATTTATCAAATAATGTGTCTCTTGTGCGAGTTGATCACTGCAGGAATACAAGATATGCTATTGAAAATAATTTCAACGTGCCAAAACATAGAACTGTTTTTTATTCCAGACACTTTCTTATTGACAGTATAAACGACTGGAATGTTTTACCCAGTGACCAAAAGAAAATAGACAATTTCACCACTTTTAAACGAAAACTTACCAAATATTGTATATCAATGTCTTAGATTTTAATTTGTTTCTCTTTTTAACCAAAACTTATTACTTTCTAAATATACTTCTTATCTGAATTATATCAATATTTTAGACTAAGTTATATTAGCGTGTAACTATAACAATGATTATTGTTTGCTATATATAGTAGTATGTGTATTAGGCGCATGCCATTTAATTGATGAAATACCTTTGTATGAAACTGTATGCATTCTGTGATACTCTTAACTAAGATAACTGTGATATAACCTTATATAAGTCGAATGCATCAATATGTATGTCATTTTTAACTAGCATATGAACATGTATGTTACTAGCATGATAACTATGTTTATTTATATATCGATTGCGTAAACATGTTATTTTATCGAACACACGTATTTTACGAACAAGAGGATCATGTGGAAGATTAGCCTTAGGCTAATCATGTATTTTATCCTCAATAAAGAAAGTTTATTATTATCATTATTATTACAAGCTAACCGGTAATAAGATTTATATATATTTTTTCAATGCCGCCGTGACTATTCTCCATAATTATGCTTATTGAAGATTTAAAAGAAACTGTGGTTAGGTATACATGTAGCAAACACTAGTGAAAGCAAGTGTGTGTTTTTTATAAAAGCACTGGATCAGCCCAACAGAACTCAAAATATAAATAGTGCATTTTATAAACTGATTTTCTATTCATATAGTAACAGTGATAGAGACCTAACCCCCTGGCCGGGAAAGTTATCCAAAGCAGGCACTTTCTTTGAGGAAGCACTGTATATTTATGTCCTCAGCCAGGGTCATATGAGGACGGGTGTCACCTATAGAAGAAAACTGCAATTCGAAGGAAGTGCATGTGTTGACGGAAAAAAATACGGTTACTTATAAGAATTTCCTATGTGCAAAGTGCTATAACTCCAGAAAAAATAGAACATGGACACTGGATTCTAACTCAAACTGTAAACCATTATACATGTATACTAAGTTGCAAATAATATGGAAAACAATTAATTATGAGAATTTCCTATGTGCAAAAGGGCCATTACACCAGTCAAAAATGGAATTTTAATACATGGTTCAAACTCTGTAAGCTATTATAATAAAGCCACAAACAAAGTTTCAAATTGATATGGCAAGCGGTAGCGAAATAAGTAAAAAAAAAAAGGTTTATTTTGACAATTTCCTATGTGCGAAGGGCCATAACTCCAGAAACAAATGAAATATTGACACAGGGTTTAGACTCTAACTGTAATCCATTATGATAAAGCCACATACTAAGTGGCAAGCGGTAACGAACAAAGTATGGCAAACAGTTAATTATGGAAACTTCCAATGTGTGAAGGCCCATACATGTAACTGCAGCAAAAAAAAAATACTGGCATGCGGTTCAAACTTGATCTGTAATCTATTATGATTAAGCCACATACAAAGTTACAAATTGATATGGTAAATGGTGGCGAAAAAAAGTCTGGAAAACTTAAATGTGACTGCCGCCGCCAACGACAACGTGTGATGACGGACAGACTGATCCTTAAGTGTTCGCCATGCTTCTCAGGTGGCATTCATGACTAATAAGGAAAGGCAGAACAGTTAAGAAAGAAAGGAAAAATTGAAGATCCCAAGTGTGTTGCAATGGGAGCAGAAGATCTATTTTGGTCCCCCAAGTAGTAGACATGAAAGAAAATCCCCGATTCTTCCGCATTGTTAAGTATCTCCCATTCTCATCAGATGTATATGAAGTGCATAACAAATGGAAAAATAAAAATATGAATGATAAACTGCCAGAATAAGATGTATAGGAAAGCAAACAAAGGGGCACAACTCTTCGAGTTCGTGAAAATCCAGCCCTTACTTTCCTCTATTTTTAGGATGCTTCTACACCAAAGTCAAATAACTTTGGCTACTTCAACTTCTGACAGGTCAATGACCCTTGATGAGACCTATTTAGCTGGCAAAAGTCAAACCAAAAAATACTGCAGTACAACTTTATGTCAACTTATGTATTAGTGGATTTGAACACCATTGTAAATATGAATGAGCGAACACATATATATTTATTTTACAATCCTGTTAATAACAGATTTAGGTATTGAAGGGTTTAAATGTTGTTTGTTGATGTTTGGTGGATCGAAGAGATACATGTATAACATTGTTTTAAACACAATATTCTAAAAGATATGATTAAGACTCTTTTCGGTTATCAGCATCTTGTGAGGAAACTCCATGTATTATAGCAGAAAAATGTCAACAAATAATATGAAGTGTAGTGCAGTTGATATAGAAAGTTCAATTCCTGCTATATATTTGTAGTAAAGTTATCAAAGAATCAGATATTTGGCAGACCTTTCTTATACATATGACTTAAAAGTGGTTGCAAGAATTTATAAAACCCAAAAAACAAACTGATTTCTATCCCTTATACAGAGAACAGTGTGGAAATATAGATGAACTGAGGGTATTGAAAATAACGTCAGGTAATTCGGGTAAAATGGACTTCCATCATGATTTTACATATTCATAATGTGTTAATACAGCCTCCCTTAAGAAAAACACATTCCATACATGTTTCAGCCTGCTTTTGTTGTCATTATCTGTCCAGCCAGTAACATCTCATCTTTGCTAGCCAAGCGTTCATTTTGTAGCCACATATTCATGTCGGGAACCTTAGCGGATTTAGCCTTGTTCTCTAAGCTTTCAAATTATTTAACCTGGCACAGGGACTTGGCACAAATTACCATCCTATGGTCCACATTTTTTTTTATATCATACATTATATAATACACATATGTGAACTGAGGGTTGGAAATTAAGTCCCTGTGCATGTAAATAATAATGGCGGCGCCCAGTACCAAGCTACTTTGTCGACTATGTCATGATTTATGTAAAAAAACAAAGGAGGACAATACTTAAAGAAACATTTTCTGTATATGATCAGTTGGTAGAAATAATTGGCCATATTCTAACTGTAAATGATAACCAAGGGGAATACATAGGCGACCAGTGCTGAAATAATCTTGAAAGTTTAAAAGTTTTGCTATTAAAGTGTCTATGCAAGGTGGCAGGGGAGTGAAATTAAACACAATGCTAAATCTGCTAAGGTTGAATAGTACAAATTTAAATTATAAACTCTAGGCTATTGAAGATGGTGAGATAACGAGGTTCGATCGTAAAATAAGATGCGTCTTCAGCAGTATGCTCCAGTGAAATTGCACTATAACATACATGCCATACCTCACGATTTAGGCGTGAGACTCACGAAAAACAGCCTTCCAAAATGTCTCATGGCGTGGGAACCCATTTTCACGCTTTTTGTTGCAAATAATTTAATCTCACGAAAAGAAACAAATTTGGTCAATCTTAGTGAATAAACAATAGCTACATGAATTCACACTGACCTTGGTCACCGCAATGGTCTGAAGTCAAACGCCAGCCACTTAAATCACAGGCCAGGCCAATTAGCAGCATAGGTGTGAAAGTTTTGAATGGCCCGGCCGGCCGATTTAGCGGGGTATGGCTTGATGACATGCTCACCGATGTGTGAACTGTTAAGCAATTAAATCAGTGATCCCACATCCAGTGGGGACTAGTTGGTAATTAATATGGGATGACAGTTGATATTAACATTAAACAGCAACATAAGGAGATGTCAGAGCTGTTAAAATACCGAAACGGAAATGTTGGAGGTGACTATAAAATCGAAACCGGACACTGACATTGAATCCGGAATTCATTCTCTTGCCGTCGGGATGGGATTGAGTGTTAATGAATATAACATAAACAGAAGAAAACAAGTTTCTTCAGAATTGAATACATAAAAATAGTATTTATTGGTTATTTTTTTCCCAACAAATTAAAATTAAATATTCCCAATGTTTTGAGATATATTTTTTCTAACCTGGGTTAATAAGGACATCCCTGTGGAATTTCATCTTTTTTAATTACTATTATTTTTTGCCTTTTATGTGATTTATTTACTTTTAAATGTTGCTAGCTTTATCTGAACCGTATGTCACGTGTAAACCTTCCTAAAATCCTTTGAAATATTAAAAAATCTTCAATTTTGGCTCTAAAAAAGTCATTAGAGGCTTCAGAATAGCACAAATGATTCAATACTATGATATATGCTACATAATTTATGTTTTAAATGTCTCACGAATTCAGAGAAAAAAAAATCGCACTGTTTTTGACCAAATCTCACTAAAAATAATCACTGATCTCACTATTTTGCACCGGAAAGTTATGGCATGTATGCTATAAAGTCAGCATCAGTCCTACGCTATCACAAGGAGACAAACATGAGCATACCACAGACTTCCAAAACAGAAATTGATTATGCACAAACTCAACACACGCATGCATCTAGCAAATGGGGGAGGCCCTCCTTAAATGACCTTTTATAGCTGTTGAATCAAACCTGAAGTTTATATTGACATAAAGATCTTATTTATTTGGATAATTTCATGGAAATGATGACTTGTTATTTTAAACAAACTATTTGTTAATTTCAGCTTGCATGCACTGTATGAATGTTATTTCAATAACATTGTATCCATATGAATCCATGATTGTCGTGAAGTGGTGCTTTATTTGAATTTGATACATTTGATGCTCTATTACCTGACCTGGAACGCATTCGTAGCCATACCGAGACAATTACAATACTGTTGTATAACTGTTTATATATTGTGTACATAGTTTAAGCGTCTGCGAAACCAGCTGTTCTAACTTACACACGTCCAGGTGACGATAAAGAACATGAGAGGAATGTTTTTGACTTTTGACAAGAGCTGTAGACAATTCACACTTTTTAATTTGTACTATTCTTCTTTTTGGATGACAACACTTTAACTTGTAAGCGAAAAATACATCACTGATAGTGTCACGAGCAGCATCAATACTAAAAACGTCTTATAATATTAACGGCTACCAAACTCGTGCTCCTGGTTACAAATAAATGCTGTGTCCCAGTCTCTTGCCCTCTGGACTGGTTTTTAAGTAAGTTGTTTTATTGCCAAATTTTGTACAGCATGATTATTTAGCCTCTCTATCTTAATCCTTCCAACGTAGGTATCTTGTGATAAAATTTGTTGTTTGCCTTACACTGTTACAATGTTTTACCATTTATATATATATGTATGTTTGTCGAAATACAAGCTCCTGAGAGCTTATACTATGACATATATACTCAACGTAAAAAAATGATTCTTGTATCTTGTCTTTTGAAGTAACATGCCAGTCAGCCACTATGCTTTTATCCGATAATTTCTAGATAAAAAAAACACACACACACAAGCTTTTAATCACGAACTTTTCCTCGAATGCGCCTTTGTATAATCTTCGGCACGATGAAGGACACAAGTTAAGGTATACTGTTGATGCTGACATGTACAAATGTATGTCAACTGTAAAACGAAAGTAGGTCTGCGCGATCGCAAACATTTTATGCTGATATTTTCGCATAAATGTCAGTTAGTACTTAATGTAATAGCAATGGATTAAACGAGTGTTACCCTGTGTTGTATTCTAGCACATCAGTGTTTCAATACATACGGTATTAATCTGTTAATGTTCGATAAACTTCTGTTTATTATTACTGTCCTGATTATGTTGTGAAGTATTTCCGGGTCACGTTCTCGTATCAAGTATCAATATTTCGGCAAGTAAACATTGTTCGCAAAGCCCATGTGGTCTGTTCATCTCATTTAGTCAAGATGTACTCAGACCAGTCGTTGTTTAGTCGCTAGGGTCATTCACACAAAAATTAGTATTATTATATAAATTATTGTAATTATTGTAGTTATTAAGTAAATTCAGTCAATCCGTACCATGTAATTGTGTGACCCCGTAGACAGACGTATGCTAATGCAACTTTTTGAATGATATGCTCATAAACTTGTGTTTTGAAGGTCCTGTCCAACTCACTACCGTTTTTCTATATACAGTTACCTCCCCTTAACTTCCGTTTGAATTTAACTGTAGCACATGTGGGCTAATACACTTCCGTTAACTAGGCAGCTCCATTGGGTACAGCGATAGAATAAATACATCAAGTCCAGGATTCGAATCCTTGTCAAAAGTCATGCTGGAAAAAACAGTTTCCAGAACTTACTTACTGTTGTCGACAGTGGTACGTGAATATTTACCAATAGTAAATGTCTCAGATACTATTTTATTTGAAAAAAAAAAACGTTTGAGTGGAAAATTGTGCTAGTGAACCATTGAAGTATGCACAGTCGTTGTCATGTAGGAATGGGACTTTCTAACGTTTCCATCACTGTTATTGATGGTTTTCTTTTGATGCATGTGTCAACCTCTGAGGTCTGGAATCACATCAGGTTATAAGGGGTATTAATGTAACGACCCCGGAACTTGTTCGGGGAGATCAATTACATGTTGATATGGCATGAACACCTTCTTCTACAGCATACAATAAAGCTCTAGCTACAAAGCAGAGAGTGAAAATAGAAAAATAAATCTGCTTTATTATTTATACATTACCTGGTTTTGTTGGGGCTTTGATGGGGTTTGATATGGTATTTCTTCCATTTTGACTGTTTCGAAATATTCAAAGACAGAGCAATGTTTTACTTTGATGGGTTACATGATCTACTGAACATTTCCCACGACGTTATCGCATATGAGTTGTAATTTGGTGCCTGTCTTGAAGATATCAGCAAAGGCTACAGTTACTATAATGAGATATAACACTTCTCGCTTATGGATACTTTCATGTCATTGTTTATGTTTCTTGTAACACCTCTCAACTCCATGGCAATATGTACATTTGTCACGGAAGGAGCTAACCAATCCATTTAATGAGATTACTTTTTCTCATCCCGTGTATTTGAATTCGCCCCTACGAGGACAGACTTTATATTATATGTTTAGATCAATAGGACGGTATCTCGGGGGTTTTGCTAAATAAATTCACTACGCTCTGGTTCGATAAAATTTCAACATAGGCGATAAGGCTTGGACAGATTAATTTACTCTATGGTATATTAAGTGTTTTGTTCTCCAGACCAACATAGATTTAAGGAAGCATACTGCTTTCGTTTTCAACCGAAGCAATATATCCACATCGAGACGTGAAACCGGATCGTTTAGTAAATCTCAGCAGATAGATGCACGGCCTGAATTTTTCCGATTCATGTTAAAAGCCAGTTAGGAACTAACACATCTTGTACAACTAGCGATAATTCCCCAGAGAAAGCATTTCTAGTTTTATTATTATCATACCATCACATATGACACAAAATACCAATAATGCTCGTTTTAAAATTGCTTACTGTCCTCCTGAGAGAAACCGAGTGCGTCCTTGTATCACAAACGGTGGATAAACGAGAAATCTCCATAGTTCGGATCAGTCTCCCATTACAGTTATCAGTTGTTTCCAAGCAATATAGACAAATTGCGTTGGTTACATTCGAGTATCATTTTTATGAATGTTGCTCCAACTGACATAACAAAGAAATGTGAACATATTTTGTTTTGTTAAAATTGCGGGTATATGTTCCTACTTGTTCGACCGTGTCTGTGTACTAGTATGTGCTATAATATACCAGGGTTTCATACCGTTGTCTTAACTGTCACACTGGTTTTATTCAGAAATGCTGCTTGCGAGTGGTACATCACGTAGCTTTTCTTTTCTGTTTTCCCTGTCACAAATGGGGTCCAATAGTAATACTGTTCATATTCCACATTATCTAAAATATCACCGTCACATACATTTCGATGTGAAGCATAACTCATATTAGCAAAGAAGACGTCAACACGATGACGTCACGAATCATCACGAAGGAAAGCACACGATGTTTTCTTTCTATTTTTGCGGCTGCATTGTGGATAGTATGTTGTTATGAAAAGTAAAGTAAATCATGGGATACAAGAGACTCTCAAACTCGGGGATTCTGCGTTCTGTGACATTGGTTCAGACTCCTTTCATAAAAACAATATTTGTTTACAGACTTGTCTACAGAAATGAGCATGATCAACACATAACGTTGCGAAGACGTCAAAAACTTCATCAAAATTCCCGCAGCACTGACTTGAAACAAAGGAGATTGAGTTACAACACGGTTCAATCATCCAATGATGCTGAGAAACATATGTAACAGACATGTAGTACACATAGCTAACGTACTCGAGGATTCAATTTTATTAGTTCAAATGACGTCAATTTACTGTTTCATTATTTTCAATTGCTTCAATTTCGTACATGTATCAGAGCCAATTACCGATAAAGTAAGCTGATTGAAACTCAATATATCTCGTTGTAAAAGAGAGTAAAAATATTATTAGTTATAATCAGGGAAAGTCTTCCTCACATTAGTGCGATCCTTATCACGATTCCTTTCATTCTAATTGTGATTCGTCAAACGTAGTCGAATCACTCCAACTCTAAGGTAGCAGTATACAGTAGAGGGTTGTGGTCATGGGTGATATTTTTGTTAAATGACTAACCCCTATATAATGATATGTAAAAAAATATAAAAATAAAACTGTACTAAAATTGGTATTAGCATGATGAAGTGGGCTATGTGAGCTTCACATTTGTAAAAAAAAAGTGTTTTTTTTTTTTGATTCGAGAATATATTTTTGGCTATAATCCGAAAGGGGGCCTACACATGAAAAGCTAGCTTTACAGGAGGTAAAATTTTGTCAACAGCACACGACGCAAAATTGCAAAAAATCACGTTTTACAACTTTACTGGGACCCAGATAATTCTGCAACCAGGTAGGTAGTCTTTAATTTCAGACAGAACTTAAGAAAAAAAATACTAGCTGCGGGGTCAAATTTTGGGTCAAAAATAGCAATTTATGGCAATTTTTGGTAATTTTTGATGTGGTAACCATGTTGTTCACACAAGTGACATACATAAAAAAAGAGGTTTATACACTTCTCAGTACTTTATATGTATTGTAAATGTTATTGCAGTTTACAAATATGTATACATGTATACATGTGTTGTGTAGGGTAAATCCGCTGTGTTTACATTTCCTCAACATGTGCCTTGTTTATCAGAGTCGGGCCATTTCTACTGTATACTGCTACCTAAGACTCAAGACAGTAAGATTAGGTATGGAATCAGATAAGTACGATATTACATAACGTTAAAACGCACAGTATCAAATTACCTTACCAATACTTAGGACGTGTTTTCCTACTAACACTCATGTATTGCTACAATAAAGAAAGTAGACGATAAATCATATAATGTAGTCTATAACATTGATGAAACCTTGTGACTCTTTTATCCCTTATTAATACAAACAATTATCCTTACTCTTCTACTATAAACCACTGCATGTAGTTCTATAAAAAACGTGTACCACAAAGTTTTTAACAATTTTATTACATTAATGTAAACAGTTGGATATAGCATACATATACTCAATTTCAATGCAAAGTATGTAGTTAAATGTACACTGTACCTAACAGTCAGGCAGACATTGTAACATTAAGTTTACAAATCCAGCAAATTATCACGAAATGTATATGTACATGTAGTTTGAACCCATGTAACCCACATCTTTACCAGTATCAGGTGTTTAAATCCATAGCCCCATATCTTAATAGGAAGCTTGACCAGTAGTTTGGCTCACACCTTTACTAGTAAATTGGATCATATGTACCCCACTTCTCTCAAAGAAATTTGACTCCATGTGCCCGTTATCTTAACCAGAAGTTTTACTATATGAACACCGCATCTTTACCATTAGTTTGAGTCCATATGACAACCTTCTTAACCAGTAACTTGACTCCATTGCCCCACAACTTAACAAATAGTTTAACGTCATGTACCCCACACCTTTACCGTTAGTTTTACTTCATGTACCCGCAGCATTACAATTAGTTTGACTCCATGTGCCCCACATCATCAAATGTAGTTAGACTCACATCACATCATTTATCTGTGTATCTAAAGGTACATACGGTTACATATGCTTTATTTGTTTAAACGTTCACGGTTTCGGTTTATTTAAAACTTACATATGGCTACACCGCCATTATCTGCCAATAAGAGGCACATTACAGTTATCTGTTTATTTTAGATACATAGAATATCCTCTCTGTATCTACTTAGTAGATATATATGCGGTTACCTAGCTTCATCTGTTTATGAGAGGCACATACCATAATATAGACATAATTAGTTTATTAGAGATGTATACGGTTAACGCTGTTACGTCATAGGTGTAATATTAATCAATGAGTAGTGTACATCCTCCCGTATTAGGACTCCCGTACCACGTCAGCGTATCTTTGTGAACCTATTGACATTTACATAATTGCATTAAAGTATAACTTCATTCATATTCAAACTCCTTGTATAAAGTACGCCTATCAAATTCGGGGTTACTGTCGTAAATATCACAACGGTAGGCAAGGCAATGCCTTTCTTTCTTTCTTTTTGCAATTTTAAATATCGAGGATAAAGTTTATATTCGCTATCCGATAATAGCGCAAAGAGCAACAATGGATTAAAAAATATCCCAATCAGACTCAAATCAGATTTTGCATCAATGCTTTATGTAAATGTACAGTATCACAGTTATTTTATTTTAGAATAACGTCGCTCGTGCACAGTATACCTATAACATGGGTACAAGTATTATTTATGCAAAAATGGTTGAAAATTTAATTATGCCTTTAAATGCGGTTCACAATTTAAAGGATACGTTTTAAAATTAAGGATAGGTCGTCATTTAACAACCATGAGAAGGCTGTGCCCCGGGAGATCAATTTTCTGCAATAATGTTGCTTTGTAATCCGCGCAAAAGTACACGAGATACTCATTACATCATTCCATTCAAAGTCTCGCACCAAAGATTGATCATTCCAATAGCATCATTATAATTACCGAACGCAGAACAATTTTCAGTATTTCCAGTGTTGAGGTGCTAGTCCGTACACATTTTGCAAGTTCGTGTTTTGATTTCAGTAGGATTGTATTTCTATTGCAATCGACACGGTGGTACGAGGGTGTTAAATGTAGGGCTTCTCAGCAATAAGGGGATCAAGGCGCCATTGTGAAACACCGGTACATGCCGTAAAACTATACATTAACAGTATTACCAACACATTTGCCTTTTTATATTAACTACTAGCCCATTCATTAAAATGCAGGGGTGTTGATTAAACATAAGTGTAACACAACCGACTGATGAACACCTTCAGTCACCTTGATTTGATAACATCCTGAGTAATGAAACATTGCAGTTTTGAAGATTTGCACCCTGCGACCTTATATTCCACAATTTTCGACTTAAGAAAGAAGTGATTAGCTTACACGCACTCATTACTGGAATAAAACATTTAAAATAGCAATAAGATAATACCGGAGTGTTAACAAGGCTATTATTTGTACTCAAAATCGAAAAAAACTAGGGCAACAACTTGAGACCATTGAAATAGAACAAGGAGAATAATACCAGGTGTTCCCGGAGGGGTATATGCGTCTTTTTACTTCATCGCCGACACATTTTATGTTAATAAAGGTCAAGCAAAAGATACGCCATAGCAAAAGCTAGGATAGTGACAACAAAACAACATATTACAATTGTTCTGTCAACTTAAATTATACACTGTACCTGTTTATACAAGTGTTCTGACATTACCAGACAGCACAACAAATCTGGTGTCTGATGTTGCAACACTCGGGGTTTGTATCGTTTATTTCCAACACTCTACTCTTTCTTTCGTTGTCCTTGTCATCTTATGCACCTTATCACAATAAAATGACCCTTTGTATGGTCTAATCGTCACTGGCTCCATCCTCATATGACATAGTCCTGATATCACCAATGATTTTGACAGAAATAATTTTCAGTAGTAACATTTTTCGTTTAAGCTGTGTATATCGATTTTGCCATCCTTTTTATCATTTCAGGTCAAAAACTTGTTAAACATCAATATACGGATTGAATCTGAAACTTTTCAAACGTTAATGACAGTATGACTAACATACTGCACATGGACGGCCTTTGTTGGTAACCGCCGATGATATGATGCATAAGTCAATTGAAATTTCTATCAATGAAAAAAATATGCTTTTTTTAAATTCCACTTCTCGCGGAGAAAAAAAGATATAACATCGCACGATAGGGAATCTCGAAACTAAATCTAGTGAAAATTTTCCAATAACCGCTGCGATTGGCTTAACTGTCTTCACTTGTTGAGAAAAACGTTTAAGAAATAGTGGCTTAATGCTCAAAATAGTTATAATCAGGGCCATTTTATCTAGAGAGTGATTTAAACGGGAGACAACTCGAACAATAATTGCTTACTTAGAGTGCAGGTTTTTTTAAATAAAAAAGGATAGACATTAATACTTACATAAACTATTTTTTGTCGTATGTTACTTTTCACCATTCACATAATTCGTAACAAAGCAAGACATAAAGGTTTACATAGTTTGTTAATTGTTAATATTTAATCATTTTCATTTGATATTTAAAACGTTGTTTAAGTTCATCATCAAATGCAGTGATCTTTGTTTGTTTGAACTCCATTATTCATTTTGTATAGACGTTGTATGAGGTCTTCAAACAATGCAATAATTCCATTTCTGGAGTATCTAGGCCACACTATGACTTTAACCTGAAGTTAATCGTACATATGTACTGAGAATGTTAGGCCATTCTCCTAAAATGTTACCTTGTATCAAAATTAATTTAGGTTGAAATCGGATATTAGTTAGGCCCGACAATATGCGACTGTTCTATTGTTTGTGTCGTTGGTTTAAAAAAAACTAATTACCCATTCCCACTGCCTTTCAATGCACAGCGCGCTTTATATAGTTGTTTTCCTTGTATGCTATGCTACATTTAAAGGAAGCTCGCTCCCTTGAGAATTGCAATTCAAGTAGTCGGTTAAAGGTTTAATAAAACGAACAAAAGCACCCAAAGTCAATTGGAAATTGCATGCTACAATTGTATTTATACCACTAATTTAACAAATCACCATCAGACTCCCGGAGAACTTAGCTGTTCTCGCCACAGCATTACGGCACCGATTCCAAACCAACCGATGATTCTTCCCCTGTATTTTCAACCATGTATACAAACGTGTGCGACAGATTTACAACATCTACATATCGATCGCTGTTTAAACAGTGTGCTGTGTACACTGATATCCATTGATTAATTGTAAGTCAAACTATCTTAAATTGCTTATTTCATAACTGACAATTCACCATTGTAAAGGAGATGGGTATTACATACGTTTCTATTTATTTGATTAAAGTCAAGACTTGATATAGATGTTGATTTTATGTTCGCTTCTATTGTAGTTGTGGAATAGGCATTCCGTAAGTATGATGCTTGCTTTTCATATATATATATATCGCGCGTATTTTCTTACAGAATGGTCACCAAATGATCCGTTATGGCACAAATAGATGTAGTCGTTTAATCAATTATTATGATAAACAGTTCCAAGGGAGCTGTTTTATCGAGGGAAACTATTGTTTCCTCCAATACAAATCACATTGTTCTTAGCTATGGTCTTATAATTGATACCATGGGAATACCAACAGATACTACGACTCCGAAATCTTTTATGAAACTAGACATCTGAAACCTGAGCATTGTATCGTATATAACAGCGATGCTGCCTCCTGTCAAACAATTTATGTGCATTTTACGAGAATTTGTGACTACATATGAGGATATTTAAAACAATAGGCACGCATCTAGTCGGCTCCAGTTGTGTAAGCCCAAACATGCTGTTGCATGACAACCGACTTCCAAAAACAAATCCCCATTTCCCAAAATTAAACCCAGGTAAACGAAAACTAATTCATATGCACAAGAATTTGGAAGAGGAACGTTTTTCTCTATGCACCAAGTCTCTTAAGGGTTTGTATGCAATGTATTTATATGTACTACGTCAGACAGCAATATGAGCTTTCGCATGACGCAGACTACCAAGCAGACTGCTGGTTTTGCATACATAACGAGTTTGCCATCACTGCGTATGCTGTAAGTAAATATAAACTAGTACCTCAGGCACATACTGTTGTCTCCGTCTGAATCATGTACTAGTTAGTAACAAACTACTGTCTGTTCATTGTCATTTACAATCTTAAAATCAATGAAAATCTGACTCACATAGATGTCAATATACATGGAATAATATACATTACCGCATACTAGTACATATGCTCATGCATCGTTATTTTCTGTGTGCATGCTAATAATTTTCATGATTTATATGCATTCTACTTGAACCCAAATCTTGCAATTTCAATTAATTGAAAAACTGTCTACGATATTAAATCAAAATAGAGTTAAAACAGGCAGTCACGTGTTGTACCGGAAACAACATGCATATCGTATAATCATATGTGCTGCCAGTAATCAATTTTAATAATTGTTCCTCTTTCGTTTGTCTATTAATTATTGATAATTTTCATTGAGGTTATCACATTATTTTACCTGCCAAAGCTAATCACTTTTGTTTTATAATTTTAAGCAAAAAATGTACATTCGTGATTTTTTTTAGTTTTGAAAATATAACTAAGAAAGAAATGTTATGATACATTACGGTCAACAATCGTGATGCTTCTTTTTACCAAATATTTATGACATTGTCGAGTGATTGACATCGATGTTTTACAAATTTAGGTTTGTGGGGGTAAAATTGCTAATTTATATGAAAAACAGCTCTATAAAAACCTTTTTATTTTTTATCTTACTTCAAAGAAACTCATAATGACCGCTTTACCTAAATCTTAATTACCGTTCAACTACTACTTTTAAAAATTAAGATTCTAAAATGTGACATCAAAATGAAAGTTTGAACTGAATAAGGAGATCATCAGTGCTACAATCGCCAAACCACCACGTTATGTAGTTAAGAATTTAAAACACAATTGAAGTTGGGGAAGGTCGTTATCGACTAGTTGACTAACAATTATGTTCAGCCAAAAAAAATTGCCGTTGAGTGGCTGGATTGGCAGAAGAAAAATGTGGAAAGTTGTGGAAGAAGAGATTGATAAATACTTAAATGTGTATGATTTCATTTTTCTCACGTGCTCGAATTTCGACGGCCACTTTATGTAATAATCTATGAATAAACATTTTATGTCTGGACCACATCCTGGACGCTATGTCGATGTGCTTATAAATTCGTTAAGCTACTCATAAAATATTGGTAACATAACATATTTGGGTATCGCATATTATGTAGAAGAAAGCATACATATCTGAAAAGAAGAGTTGCCATTTATATGCCTGGATATCAAGGTGTATGGTACAAGTACAATGATGCCAAGTTTACCATCCTGGCTTTTCTTTTTCAGATGAAATGGACGAGATCATTGGGCAATGAAAACAAGCAATGCTCCTTTATCCGTCTGACAGAACCGACATAACTGCACATTAACAATACGTAAGACTTGCCTGGATAACGCAGACACATGAATACGTCTTCAAGGTAATTAGTGATACTAACATTGTTAGTCAAGTAAAGAAAGGCATAGCTAAGGTAGATAAGTGTCCAAATCAATCTACAGACCTTACAAACAATGAACTATTTAGTAGCACTAAATGCTTCATAAGACTTAACATTTCCTCATGGTGCTGTTGTGATAGCTTCACTCCCACATGTCTGTTGACAGTTTGATCTCACAGCAGCTGCACTCATGTTCTGTTGAAGCAAACGATCTTTGCCTTAAATATCGTCTCACAAAATTTGCAGTTTGCAAAATTAAATATACTGTCTTTGCTGAAATTTTGTCGCTGCAAATGTAGCAATGACCAATATTTATAAAATATATATATATATATATTATCGTTGGCAGTATACAAACTGGAATGCTTTGAAACGTTATTTACTAGGAATTATTGAGAAATGACAGGAATGGGTGCATGCAATATGTTAAACCTTGAAAACAAAACAAAATGGAAAAGTACAGAAAAAAATATCATCACGCAAAAGCAGGACACATGAACACTTCTGAAATTGTAACTGAACATTTTAAAGTTCAGATATCGATAATATGTATAACCAAATAGATGTTCTTAATCGCTTAAGCATATCATTATTGAGAGCATTGACCTTTCGAATTAGCATGTTAAACCTTCTTCTCTACCAACGCTGCCATCAATGTGGAGACGTAGTTTGCTACCGGGCAGTATTTTGGAGCGCTTCTTTGTCTGATCTATCACACAGGTGTTTATAATAGAATTAAATATGAGAGGACAGGGAGGGGACAGTTGATGGGATTGTTATTGATCACCAGAAAGTCCCGACGACAACTAATCAACAAAGGGTTCCCTCGTGGTATCAATAATATCCCGATGTTTGACTTACAGGCTCCTATTCGTTTTGATGTATTCCGTTTGAGATACGATGGATACACCATTAGGAACAAAAACAATTGGTTCAGCAGTTTTTACGGCAATTCAAAACGGCTGCACAAATACGCTAAACATCTAGTTTGTTCTTGACGTCGCGTCATAACTCTTGGGCGACCATTGTGTGCACGATAGGCAGTGACGTCATTGTACTATTGTTCTTTTACCAAACGGTTAATGGTAGATTGATCAACTCCTAAATATAGTGCAACTTTGAATTGTTAATTGCCCTCCAAACTTATGGCGATTGCTTGATTCTTTTGGTATCTAACAATGCCTTTTCATTACGAGTAAAAAAAATGTGACTTTACCGTTTCTGAATACGTGTGTACCAACGTCAAGTGTTAGAATCACGCTTAAAAAATCCTTAATACTTTCCTAGCTCGGTTATGCTTGAGAGATTTTACCCATCAGAAGTTGTTTGATATGTCTGTATAACATACCGGTTAGTTAAATATTATATACCAGATATTTCTAACCTGTTTTGTTAGAAACATATACGTCTTAACAGAATAAATCATTTATTAAATTATAAATCTTAATAACAACGGCAATAGGCGTAAGTCCTTAACCAACGTATCAAATAGTTTCAATTCAAAATAGCAAAATCAAAGCAGATACTTACTAAGAAGATCAACATGAAACGTGAAGTAGAAACTACCTACCTTACACCTTCCATCAAATGTGTAGCATCCTATACTTATGACACATCAACTCACATTAAAGGTCTGTGATATCCTTCCTGTACTATAAACAGACGACTGTCATAGCTAGTGTGCAGCAAGTACTGGATACCAACATCGATCCGCCCGGCGCCAGATTCTCGAGAGGGAAACACGTGCCGATCACTGACATCTTGTTATCTCCAGGTACTTGAGAAAAATGACAGTTTTTCGATACATCCTTGTCAATAGCCTCTCAGAGAACCAGAACATGTTTACGACCCGATATTGTTGGGGTTGAAACTAGATGATTGGCGTGTTATTAAGAAGCTATGATGGACAGTATCTTTTTTCATCTAATTGATATCGATCATGTGACCAATCATGGTATTTGTACATAAATGGTGTTTCAGTCAATAATAAATAATTCAATTAGCGAAAATAGCTTGTTTAATGCACTGCTATCTACCGTAACTAAGACAAAACGCATATATGTTTTTATATTTGCCCAAATAGCTCAATCTCCAGATATCTCAAAGATCGTTCTAGAGTGGAAATGGCTTTACTTCCTAATTGTGTACCAAGAGCAGTACGTATCGGGGCGTTTCGCTGATCACGCCGGGTTCAGTAAGCCTGGCGAATACAGCACAAAAAGAGGTGAGCGTTATCGAACAGATCCGTACGGTAATTTCTCGACTGGTCATTTACCCATAAGTAATTTAATCAGGGCTGGAAAGCCGCTACTTTGCTGTGGATAGAGTGATTCGCCGTTGCTCGCTAATGTTATCACAGGCTTAAACTAAATGTCTTTCCAACTACAAATGAAGCTCTTGCCGTTTTTCACCGCATCATGAGCGTGCGATTCTTTTGACAACATTTGGTTGGAACAGAAATGTTTTTCAACCAAAACACATTAACCGGTAAACCATGTTTTGATCTTTTATAAAATAATCGTTTTTCATACACTACACGCATGCATCTTGCACACAGGGAAGGCCGTCCTTAAAAAGCAATAGCTGTTGATAGGACGTTAAACAAAACTAAACCAAACCATTACAACGATTGTGTAAAACAGCATAAATGAAAGTCATATCAATGTATTCCATCTGCAATTAGTTTGCTGCAGTTTTGAATCAGTGTGCAATTTTTATGTTTTACATAAAAAAGTATTTGAAGATCAATTACGGTAGAGACTGATGAAAGGCAGTTTCTATTTCACAAACACGATTACAAATTATTACTGATTTTACACAAGCGTGAACTTATTCAAGAAACAATGTTTTATAGCAATTTAAGTCCCCTGCCCAATAGAACCAGTGTCGTGTTCGTCTAAATGTTATGGTGGGTTGGAGTTGCACGGCATGATAGCAATAAACCTATTTGATGGAGTTGGGCTTTGAACGCGAACACATCTTTCCGTTTTCTTTGCATTAACAAAATCATCTTGTCGTGTTGTTTATACCAGGATGTTTAAACCAACTATCCCGGGAATTGTATGCAAAGCTATATCCTGTTATTGAGTGTGAATTTAAAAAAAATAATATGAAGACCCTCATGGGTGGTACGGAGCAGTACACAAACGCATGCTACAATGGGAATATCACAGACGGATCAGTACACAAACGTATACTACAGCGAACATTTAATATACGGAGTACTACACAATCATATACTACAACAAAAAATAACCTACGAATAATATATAGCATACCGAGCATTACACAAACGTATACTACAACGAGAATTATATAACATACGGAGCAGTACCATGTACGCAAACGTATACTACACTGAAAATAGGACATACGGAGCAGTTGAAATAGCACTCGTATAACAACAGTACAGAAAGGAAGAAGTGATACTTTATTCAAAGCTTAAAAAGGCAAATTTGGCCCTTTTTATTTTGACCTTTCCCAACAAGCGCCAAATAAACCAAAACTGATCACACAAAACTGTCCCTTAATCCGGAAGTAAATATTCCTATGACTACGGTTAAATGCGTTAAGTGTATAACGAAGTTGTTTCGGTGGTGAAACCAGGCTACGCTTTTTATAGCCCACGTTATCATTAAACATATATTCGGCTATCGAGGTTTGATTTACATTGCCGTGCATAATCGATAAACAGGGGAGGCCGATATACTACTATGCTGGAAGTGAAATCTCACAATGGGGAGTTAAAAGCAGTTTTCTATAAAGATTTGGAGGTGACTACTACTACATTGTATCTTACACAAAGGCAAGGTTTGACTATCTCCGGCAAGAACTGTGTTTCATTTGATGTTCAGTTGTGTGTGCCGTTGAACAACTATCATTGTTGAAGCCGAATTTATTATTCCTGAATTACAATAGCGAGTTTTCGTTATATTTCACTTCATGAATTCACGAACAACAGGTACAGGTATTGGTGATTAAACGAGTTCAGTATTCATCACGACTCAAGTCCTTCTTATCAATATTAACATTTTCGTTATATGTAACATTTTTTGAGAACCTAGGTAAGAAAACAGGTATCAGAAATTAACCGTTTAGATATTAATTTTTATTCCAAAAATAGCCAAAATAGTTATATGTTCGTTAGTTATGAATAGTTTAAAGTTTAAATATTAGGTTATCTTAGAGTTTAAATATTAGTTTTCTTCAATCTAATCAAAACTACAAGGTACATTCCCCTCTTATCCCAGTCATCAATGTGATCTTGGCTATGCCTTTGGTATTTCTGTTAGAGCAAAAAAAAAAGTGAATATCGAAGTTCAAACAAAAACATAATTCGAAATCGAAATCGATAAAAAATGAAATAAAAAGGATTTACATGGGACCTTCGAAAACAGGGAAAATAAGATATATCACCAGGTGTTCTGGAAGATTAAGCATTTTTTGCTTCATCGATGACACTTGCCATGCAATTGACCTTTATGTCACACAAGAAAAAGCATATTTCCCTGAAATATTGTGATGGAAACCATAAAGCTTGTCCGTATTTACCAACCTCCATGTGTTGACACCCTGTGTGGTAAGTTTGTTCGTCAGTGGTCGAAATTTCCCACGGAAGTCATGATATTCAGAGGAAGCTCTGGAGAACCAGTTTACATGCTACATGTAAGAACCGTAGGTAGGGGAAACAGGAATGTTGCTGACAAGAAAGGGAAGTTCACGATAGGATATTTGAACTAAGTTGATAACTTTATGGTTAACGTAGTGATTCCCCAACGAGTGGTGGGTGATTATTTTGCCAAATCGAGAAATCAAACCTCGTGTCGTTATTCAATTTGCAAATTAACTAAATCGAGTTACATAAAATTGATAATCAACCATTGCGACTTTCGGGACCATTTTATTACCACATCATCCAGATATAACATCTAGAAAACCACATTTTCCTATTTGGAATACATTATTCCAGTTTTTAATCGGGGAAATGACGTCGCAAAACATTGTTATTGACGTCATAATTAGACGATTGACTATTTAAATCACATCCTCATGTTACTCACAAGTGGGTAACCAAACGTGTTCACTAACTCCTAGGCGTTCTTTCCAGTGAGTCAGAAGTGTTGAAACCTATTGTAGCTGTGGAAGAAATAAGGGGATTTTTTACCAAAGGGAAACATATCACCACGATACCGATAATCCAACGACGTTGAATTAGAAAGGTAGATAATATCCCTATTCCTAACTAAACCCATGACTGTAGTTCATTGGAAGAAACTAGATTAAATGACATTTTAAACTGACTTTAAAATCATTCGAAAATGTTATATCAACATGTTCCTTTTTAGTGTGGTCTCAAAAGACTTGATTTATAGCCAGCAGATTATTCTGAAGTTTATGTCTGATTTGGAGTAGACACTATTTATGGGTACGACATGCAACACGTTTCTTTATATATCTGGTTCATTAGTTCGAAAACAAAAACGCTGTTTTTAGCGTGACATGCGGTATAAAACTATCTTAGGACTGTTTTGGGAATATCGGATAGACTGGTTGATAATCACATTTGATGACACAATATACCGAAACCATTATGGTCAATTACTTTGAAGAAACACCAATGGTATTTCACACTTTTGGAACACTATTGGACTCTTGTGACATTGTAAGGTCGCATTCAGCAACATAAATAGCTATTCTATTTGTTATTTGTCATTGAATAACTTAAATCCAATTACGATGAGACTCCTACGTCTAAACCGTACTTTGATAGTGTACATGTCTACAAGGAATGGAGACTTGTTTCTATCGTTGGTAATGCCTCAACAATTTCCAGATTATACAGAAATCATCATGAATAGAACTACATTCTCTTAAGGGTTCAAGATGTCTTTTTTAAAATATATCCTGTTGATATAATATAAATGATTTTTATGGATTATTTACCTTACTGTGGCATATAATTAGTACAGCTCACTTTTGATCACACAAATAATTAAAAATAGATTACATTTGCAATGATCTTTTAATTTCATTTACCATTAGTGTCCTGTCTCTAATTAGGATTATGTTTGAACAACTGCCTAAAATAGAAAAAAAAAGCCTTACTAAGACGTGGTATTGACAAGGTCTATAACTAGTAGGTCAAAGGAGTGTATGCAAAGTCATTTTGCCAAACTTTCAGATAATAAATTAAGCAATACAGACGGAGTTTTGGTAGTTGTTCTGAGCCCTGTCACGCGCTATTTCTATTTTAAACTAATTTGGAGAACTGCCACTGTCAATATTTTCTTTTAAATACCCTCTGTTTGTATTTTAAATTAAATTGTAGTTCAACAATTTTAGAAAAGACTGCTCATCAGTTTTTAAAACCATAGAGGCAACTGTGTTTTTCAAGCACCAACACGCTTAGGGCCCTTAATTGTATTCCGTCCGGTGCCTCGCATATAATACCGTGGTGCTATGCTCGCGTAGATTGTGTATCGGTGTGTATTGATAGTTTGTTGTCAAATTCTCGCTGACAGGTTTTTCTATAATTAAAACGTTCAGGTCAACGTACCAGACATTAATACACATGTATGTCAATTTATTAAACAAGCCTGAAGCGATTTAAGGTTCTCCTTACCGCTCCCTTAAACTGTACCTACACTGTACGCTGTGGTTTTATGGCATGAATATAGATTTGAAAGTCATTTCTGTAATGAAAACCCATACTTTTCGGGAATTAAAAAGTACAAACATGAAATCGACCAAATATGAACAGAAATAAATAACAGTGTTCTGAGTGTAACAATTCAGCAGGTTTGATCATGGTTCGAACCTTAAACCTATATCCAAAACGAAAATAATTGGGACGTGACTGCAGAAATAGTTGAGTTCTTTGGTGTTTTCGCTTCATTGGGATGGGGATCCTTTCAAACACGATAGCATTCGATAGCGAAACAGTTTAACAGTACACTGGGAAACATCTACAGTTCATTTGTCTCCAGTTTAAAAGGAGTTTTTAAGAGACCTCAAGAAACACATAAAACTCCGGTCTACGATTCTGCTGCCTCTTTGTTTGTTTATAAAAGGCGGTATCCATAAGTGACAATGATTTTGTCAGCACAGTCAGAAAGGAGTCAGACAATAACATGAAAACAAGCGTGGTTTTAGTTACACTAGGGAATTTCGGCGCAGGGCCTCAGGCACGAGAGGTTTGGACTGAAGACGGTAATATACCGGTAGGTTAACAGGTCCAAGAACTTCAGGATAGATAACGAGGCAGGAAGCTGTATTTTCACTCCCTGGAGATGTTAAAGATGGTACCACGAGTTCTGCCCATTCACATTGTGTATGTAAACAATTCGCGGACAAGCGTCTTTCAGACGTCAGTTTTGAGGAACTTAGTGATACAAACAATCTTCATGACTCTTAAGCAACATGATTTAGTGACACACGTCTCTTGTTTGTCCATAGGGAACTATCGAAGAAGCCACACAAATTCCTCAGAAAATGGGATGGTCAGCGCTTCAAAAACTGGTAAAATACCCTTGTTGTCATAAAGTCAGTTTGCCAGACTCACTTGGGTATCATCGGTATATTATATGAACGTGTGTTATCGTAACATATGTCTCCTATTAGTCTCAAATAGAGACATTACGCAAACATGAAGAATTTCACGGTTGTTACTGTCATTTTGCCCCCTATTTGTCTGTGGCAGGGTTCAATTGTACATAGGATTAAGGTCGCCTTCTAGCTTCGAGCTAGAGGGAATTTCCCTTTAGCTCAGTGGTAGAGCGTCCGACTAGGAACCTGGAGATCGAGGGTTCGATCCCCGGTGGAAGCACACTATTCTCTTTCCTGTTACATGTCAAACAGGACTGAATCTAACTGATATACCATGACCACTTAGACCTTGATATCACACACAATGGTGACGACACCTAAACTTGCTCAAAGTTGTCATCAACCTGCATCTTTGGAAAAGCCTGCGCTCTATGTTTATGTGTCAGCAGCAGACATCTTTGTTGGAAACCATGATTTATTAACTTAAATAAAAGGAAATACTAGATTATTTAATGATACTTTATCAATAGCTAAATGTGTCTGATGGGGTCGTTAACAGTCCTATTAGAGTACAGTGCCGTATAGGACACACCTAAACCCTGGTAACATTTCCAAAACAACTCCAGAGTATACGTATAGCAGAACATATCCATAACTGCATGTACACATATAGTCATTACATCCGCATAGCATTGCGTGTATAGAACATAGATAATCAGCATTGCCATTAAGCTCCTCAAACAAAAAAGATTTGTAATCTCAGATTTGCTGTGTGTGCACATTTTCTCAATGAGTTTTGGTTGTTCACGGTTTGCCTTGACTGTTGTTTACCAGTACCTTAATCAATAATCCCGCTACACGCGGTGTATATCCTCCTATCACAGAAATTCTACATACATTCTCAGACTACAACGTTATATGGTCTTTATAACTATCCCTCCGTGTATAGTATTTATTGTAACACATAACTTTATAGTCTATATCATAACACCTCGTTGTATAGTCTCTATCATAACACCTCGTTGTAAAGTCTCTATCGTAACACCTCGTTGTATAGTCTATATAATAACACCTCGTTGTATAGTCTCTATCGTAACACCTCGTTGTAAAGTCTCTATGTTGTATAGTCTCTATAATAACTCCTCGTTGTAAAGTCTCTATCATAACCCCTCGTTGTAAAGTCGCTATCGTAACACCTCGTTGTAAAGTTTCTATCATAACACCTAGTTGTAAAGTCTCTATCATAACAACTCGTTGTATAGTCTATATCATACCACATCGTTGTATAGTCTATATCATAACACCTCGTTGTATAGTCTATATCATAACACATCGTTGTATAGTCTCTATAATAACACCTCGTTGTAAAGTCTCTATCATAACACCTCGTTGTATAGTCTATATCATAACACCTCGTTGTATAGTCTCTATCATAACACCTCGTTGTATAGTCTCTATCATAACACCTCGTTGTATANCATAACACCTCGTGGTATAGTCTCTATCATAACACCTCGTTGTAAAGTCTCTATCATGCCACCTCGTGGTATAGTCTCTACCATAACACCTCGTGGTATAGTCTCTATCATAACACCTCGTTGTAAAGTCTCTATCATGCCACCTCGTGGTATAGTTTCTACAATAACACCTCGTTGTTTAGTCTCTACCATAACACCTCGTTGTATAGTCTCTACCATAACACCTCGTTGTAAAGTCTCTATCATGCCACCTCGTGGTATAGTCTCTACCATAACACCTCGTGGTATAGTCTCTACCATAACACCACGTTGTATAGTCGCTATCGTATTACCTCGTTGTATAGTCTCTATCGTAAAACCTAGATGTTAAATTTTACCATAACACCTCGTTGTATATTCTCTACCACAACACATCGTTGTATAGTCCCTATCATTACCCCTCGTTGTATATTCTCCACCATAACATCTCGTTGTATAGTCTCTACCAAAACTCATCGTTGTATAGTCTCTATCATAACACCTCGTTGTAAAGTCTCTATCATAACACCTCGTTGTAAAGTCTCTATCGTAACACCTAATTATATAGTTTCTACAATAACACCTCGTTGTTTAGTCTCTACCATAACACCTCGTTGTTTAGTCTCTACCATAACACCTCGTTGTTTAGTCTCTACCATAACACCTCGTTGTTTAGTCTCTACCATAACACCTCGTTGTAAAGTCTCTATCATAACATCTCGTTGTATAGTCTCTATCATAACCCCTCGTTGTATATTCTCCACCATAACATCTCGTTGTATAGTCTGTACCAAAACTCATCGTTGTATAGTCTCTATCATAACACCTCGTGGTATAGTCTCTACCATAACACCTCGTTGTATAGTCTCTATCATAACCCCTCGTTGTATATTCTCCACCATAACATCTCGTTGTATAGTCTCAACCAAAACTCATCGTTGTATAGTCTCTATCATAACACCTCGTTGTAAAGTCTCTATCGTAACACCTAATTATATAGTTTCTACAATAACACCTCGTTGTTTAGTCTCTACCATAACACCTCGTTGTATAGTCTATATCATAACACCTCGTTGTATAGTCTCTATCGTAACACCTCGTTGTAAAGTTTCTATCATAACACCTCGTTGTATAGTCTCTATCGTAACACCTAATTATATAGTTTCTACAATAACACCTCGTTGTTTAGTCTCTACCATAACACCTCGTTGTTTAGTCTCTACCATAACACCTCGTTGTTTAGTCTCTACCATAACACCTCGTTGTAAAGTCTCTATCATAACACCTCGTGGTATAGTCTCTATCATAACACCTAGTTGTAAAGTCTCTATCATAACACCTCGTTGTAAAGTCTCTATCATAACACCTCGTGGTATAGTCTCTATCATAACACCTCGTTGGACAGTCTCTATCCTAACTCCTCGTTGTAAAGTCTCTATCATAACATCTCGTTGTATAGTCTCTATCATAACTCCTCGTTGTATAGTCTCTATCATAACTCCTCGTTGTATAGTCTCTATCATAACTCCTCGTTGTATAGTCTCTATCATAACTCCTCGTTGTAAAGTCTCTATCATAACACCTCGTGGTATAGTCTCTACCGTAACACCTCGTGGTATAGTCTCTATCATAACACCTCGTTGTCAAGTCTCTATCATTACACCTCATGGTAAAGTCTCTATCATAACACCTCGTTGTATAGTCTCTATCATAACACCTCGTGGTATAGTCTCTACCGTAAAACCTCGTTGTAAAGTCTCTATCATAACACCTCGTTGTATAGTCTCTATCATAACACCTCGTGGTATAGTCTCTACCGTAACACCTCGTTGTAAAGTCTCTATCATAACACCTCGTTGTATAATCTCTACCAAAACTCATCGTTGTATAGTCTCTATCATAACACCTCGTGGTATAGTCTCTATCATAACACCTCGTTGTATAGTCTCTATCATAACACCTCGTGGTATAGTCTCTACCATAACACCTCGTGGTATAGTCTCTATCATAACACCTCGTTGTTTAGTCTCTACCATAACACCTCGTTGTTTAGTCTCTACCATAACACCTCGTTGTATAGTCTATATCATAACCCCATGTTGTATATTCTCTACCACAACAAATCGTTGTATAGTCTATATCATAACACCTCGTGGTATAGTCTCTATCATAACACCTCGTTGTATAGTCTCTACCAAAACTCATCGTTGTATAGTCTCTATCATAACACCTCGTGGTATAGTCTCTATCGTATTACCTCGTTGTATAGTCTCTATCGTAAAACCTAGTTGTTAAATTTTACCATAACACCTCGTTGTATAATTATTCTCTACCACAACACATCGTTGTATAGTCTCTATCATAACCCCTCGTTGTATATTCTCCACCATAACATCTCGTTGTATAGGCCCCAAAAAAACACCTCGTGGTATAGTTTCTACCGTAACACCTCGTTGTTTAGTTTCTACAATAACACCTCGTTCTTTAGTCTCCACCATAACACTACGTTGTATAGTCTCTATCGTATTACCTCGTTGTATAGTCTCTATCGTAAAACCTAGTTGTTAAATTTTACCATAACACCTCGTTGTATATTCTCTACCACAATACCTCGTTGTATAGTCACTACTTTAACGCCTCGTTAATGTTTTATAATGACATACAGCTGTATAGTCTATGTTATCATAGCACATATCCAGAAGTCTCTATCACAACGCAATTTCAATGAACACTTCATTCATTTATCAAATTTCTGGTTACGTGGAAATCGCATCCTGTGTCACTTTTATTTTTTAATTTTGTTCAAAGAAGTATCAGAGATTGTCTTGCATGGCTGTTTCCCCCAGCATATACGTCAGATGCAAACCGGCTACATATGACCTTAGCAAATGCAAGGACGTTGAATCCTAAACAAATAATCGGATACAATCGCAAACCTTCGGTGCATTTGGTGGTTATCAACAATCAGCAACAAAAGAGAGATCAATATCTCCAAGAGTAACACTATAAAAATCCTCCTCAACGGTTCTAAGTCCTCGGAGGTGACCGTGATGTTGAGCCAGAAATAGCATGTTTCCCAGACGGGATGTCTCCAAATGATCTTAAACGTTATTTAGCTCAAACTCATCATCATCGAGGAACTATATCAGAGAACATAAACAATTCCTGTTCTAATAAACAAAAAGACTAAACTGGATCGGTCACGCTACCAGATTGGAAATAGTAACTATTCTAAAGGTCGTTATCAGATGGCCACCAAAAATCGCAAACAGTGGACAACCCATGAGACGAGGACACGATCGGTGGAAAGAGCAGATGGACACCTTGGATAAATAGAACTGGGGCCAGGCAAAACAAATGCATTATTGTTTAAACAGACAATAGTGGCGTTCCTCTGCAAATAACTAGCACGAAGAGGTTTAAGTATGTAATGTTTTTGCGTGAAGTCTCAATTACGTGACTGAATTTGATACTTTTGTGTACGAATGCAATCAAATCTAGCGATGGACGATTAAAATAATCCCTGAAGCACATAGTGCAAATTCAATAATAGATTTGGAAATAACTTTCAGTGGTTTCATACACTTATGAACATAAACAAGATGCATCTTAGTTCCTATACTTACGTTTAAAACAATACAACTTTATTTATCTTCTCGGTCCTTTACTTTCGTCTGTGATATACCAGTAACGTTTAATCACATGGTAGAACAGCTCGATTTACGGTAACAACTTCGTCTTTTCTATGAACACCATTCAGTTAATTGATTTCAGTTCAGCATTCAGGAACAATTCGAAAATTTCTGTCAAACTTTGCACTTCACGTTACCATATGATTAATCTGTAATACATGTTCAGTATGACTGAAAGACACAAAGACTTCCGATTGGAAGGCATTTGTAGGTAATTATTGCTGGTGTTATACTTTGATAGAAGCGGTTTGTGTTGGCAGGTGTATTAATAATCTGTAACAAGGAAGTATAAATATTAGTTTATGATATCCGTTAGCCAATGATATTGCAAAGTTCTGTTCAAAGATGTAACATCTGTACCAAAAAATGTTTTTGGGGGATGTGTAATAAACATCACATTTCATAAATGACGTGTTACAATCTATGAGGCACTCATAAATCACACATACAGGCATGCAATCTTTACACTCGAAATATAGTTTATCATAGAAACAAATGGCATTCGCAGAAGTGGAACATGCTGATACAAATGTCCTTATCCGCAACACTTGGAAGGCTTCCATCAAATAAGGATTCAATGATATGTTCGAACAATGAGTTACCTTTTTAGCTCGAAATAAATGTAGTAGACATGATGTCAATCTAACTTAACCAGAACCCGTACTAATAGAACCGTAACTATGCTCTATCCCAGATTCTGAGCAGCTTCCTTTCAAGTCCAAAATCAAGTTGGAAAGGCCCTTATATTTCAGAAACAATCACCATTAGTCTTTGTATAGTGATGGAATATATATTTGTATAACGATAAGAAGAATAAAATCTATAACATTAACGAAAGTACCTTCGGCCTGAGTTAATCATATATTCTCATACACTCCATTACAATACATGAGTTTGTGTCGGTAATATATTTTCTTTTATATGGAAGTCGAATTAAATATACTTACGTGTCCACTTAAATGTTGTTTAAAGCCATTAACACTAGGCTTTTCATTTTGTGCATGCAAACATTAGTCGCGTAAATCCTCGTTTCATTTAACCAACAAACTAATGTCACAGCAAACTTTCTCATGGTGTGTTAGTATCATTTGGAAATTTGTGGAATCGATTAGATTGATACAAGCAATCGTGAACCTTCACTCAACAAAGTTAACTCGCCCAAAACCAACACCTTACTCGAATAATAATGCAAAAGTACGAATGGGGCATTTGAAAAAGCATTGCACGTGTATGGTTTGTTGAAAATTGTACATAATAGATGGATATTCATCAACGAAAAATATAGTTACATCGCCGACATGGGAGAGTGTTCCATACTGTTTAACAAGACGTTAGTATGTGGCTGAAACTTTTAGCTGATTGCTATTCCTCTGTTTAACGTTTACTTGTTGGTCCGGTCACGATGTTCTAAGAGTTACAACTGCACAGGAGTTCGGGTTTGAGAGCAGTTTTATTAGTACAGGCTTAAGTGCAATTTTGATTTATTCGTGTTCAATCAGTTGCTATAATAATTATGTAATTGAAACAAAATTTAGGAAAAGAGCAATTGGGTGATAACTTCGCCACTGTTCAAAACGTATTAACAGTAGTTTTAGGTCTATTATATACGCTGGAACCAAAACTGCCACGACAATAAGTCTGATAAGTATATAAAAAAAATGGATATCAAAGTTTTACTTTCTACACGAACAATGTACATATGAAAAGTGTCGAAACGTTTCAAGACCAACATGTCTCATTGACAAGCTATGACTGGGTGAGTGATTTTTAAATTTTACATGTACCACGATGTGACGAAATTGTATATTTCTTATGTCAATCGATCCGGGACCTTTCGCCTATCGATAGGGAGCGTATACACACTACATCAGAAAAGTTACAGGTAGGGGGTTGATCTAGCCACCTCCCCTGTTATGTCATTATCGGGTCATACAGATGACTCAGCAGGTGTCCCCCCCACCCCCTCGTCTCTATTCATATTCTGAGTTTTCCTGATCCTGATAGCTTCTTTGATTTGCCTAATCTGTGTGTACTGTTCCCTTCCTACTATCTTGGCATCGTCCCAATCGACGATGTGCTTTTCGGTGTTAGCGTGATCTGGTAATGCCGATTTATTGTACTGGGTGGCGGATGTTTTGCGTGTGAATCTGGTAAATGTGATGTTGCTCATTTTCTCCCAGTTTCTCCTATATATGACTGCTGACAAATTTTGCATGGAACAGGCCGTTATCCAAAAATTCAGGCATTAAGATGAGTATAATAAAAAGATCGCTCGTCATGAGAACCATTGAAGCTTTCCTGGCGGTGTAAAAGTGCAATGCTGACGCCTGTGTCATTAAAATTGAAATGTCCCATCAATACACAGCAGGCTTGGTCAATTATCAACAAGACACATCACCAGCTGATTAGAGAAAGTATAAGAGAAGACAATAACATCATACTGTATTTCAAGAGCACAATGGCGAATTTAACTGCGGAACTAGCAGCAACTTGACCAGCGGGGAAATTCACAGAGGTCATTTCGGTCACAACACAAGCCTACCACAGAGCGTATGCCAAATCAAAACAGGGCCAACTGAACAAACTCAACACTTTAGAAAGAATAAGAAAAGAAAAGCAACTGCCATTATTGAAGAACAGGACATTTTCAACTCGCACGACGTGGTTTCACTCTTCACCGACACTAGTACAAGAAACCATTAATATCATCAGAGAGATTAAAAGCAGACAAGACACTCCAGACGAGAACAAACCTATCAGTATACAACATCATCGAATTACATTTATCATGGACACGACATACTTCGTGTTCAGAGGTCAGGTGTACCAACAGAAGTACGGTACTGCTATTCGAAGGCCTGTGTCACCCAAAGTCGCGAATCTGTTCATGGAACACATAGAGCAGACCCCCACTAGATCGGCACACATGGAATGCGGCCTTAAACGTTTGAAACGATATGCAGATGAATCCTAGAAATAATCAAAACGGGAGCAGTGCAGGGCCTAACAGATCACCTGAACCAAAAGGACAAAACACATTCCATTCAATTTACCAACGAAGAGGAAAAGGATATAACCATACCATTATTGGACACGCTCATCGTCCGCAAGGAAAACGGCACCATCAAACTATTTATGTACCGCAAACCGACACACACTGATTATTATTTGGCATTTAATTCCCTCCATATACTACAACAAAAGCTTGAAGTCGTATGACACTCCTTTACAGATGCAACAACATCATCACAGAGCAGAACGATAGACTAAGGGGAGAACAGCACATACCAGACGCACTCAACCGTGGTTACTACCCCGATTGGTCAATTAACAAAGTGAAAAGTACAAAACCGAGAAAGAAAGAAATGAGTCAAACCAAATGCAAAGGCTGGGTCACATTACCTACGTAAAAGGGACCTCTGAGGCGTTCGCCCGGGTGATGAGGAAACACCATTTCAGCATCCCGATGAGACCGCTGACAACACTTACATGTTGACAGTTACTAGTGTATCCCAAAGACAGGACTGACACACTTAAGACAAAACAGGAGTTGTATATAAAATTCCATGCAAGACATTGGGAGGAAATTTGGTACACGTCTGAAGGAACATCAACAGGACGTAGAGAAAATGAACAACATCACATTTACCAGATCCACACGCAAAACATCCGCCACCCAGTACAATAAATTGGCATTAACAGATCACGCAAACACCCAAAATCACATCGTCGATTGGGACAATGCCAAGATAGTTGAATGGAACACACACAGATTAGGCAAATCAAAGAAATAATCAAAATCAGGAAAATGCAGAAAATGTACAGAGACGAGGGGGGCACCTGCTGAGTCATCTGTATAACCCGATACTGACATAAAAGGGGAGGAGGCTAGATCTACACCCTACCTGTAATCTAGATATGATGAAGTGTGTATACATTCATATCTAAAGGCGAAACGTCCCGGGTCGAGTGACATCACAAATATACAGTTTCGTCACATCGTGGTACAGGTAAAATAAACAAATCACTCACTCAGTCATAGCTTGCCAAAGGGACCATGCAGTCGGTCTTGAAACGTTGCGATACGTTTAATACGTACATTGTTCGTGTAGAAAGTAAAACTTTGATATCACATATTTCCAAACTGATGAATCTTATTGAAGACATTAAAGAATGGATTGAGTATGTATTCGCCTAAGATGACAAACCTTTCCTTAATCAAATTGTATCTTTGTTCATGAATTATTTCATTGATAGCATAGTTTTGAAACGTTTGTAGCAATGAAAAACAACATACAATTGTACGATGTCGAATTTATTCTTTCTTGATCGTCTCGTTCAAAGATGAGTTTTAAGTGTTGTCTATTACAGATTCATAGAACAACACACAGAAGTAAATTTAAGATGTTTACAATGTTTGGGTAATGATTTTGAAAGTCGTATATCTCACCGATGTTTCTTCCATATTCCTCAAAATATCTATATGGACTAGTTTATTATATGTATTAGTGTACTATATGGACTAGTTTATTATATGTATTAGTGTACTATATGGACTATTTTATTGTATGGACTAGTGTACTATATGGACAAGTGTACAACATTAAAAAGTGTACTGCATTGATTAGTGTACTACTACATTGATTAGTGTACTATAGGGACGTTTCTACTCCATTGATTAGGGTACTATATGGACTAGTGTACTATATGGACAAGTGTACAACATTAAAAAGTGTACAACATTAAAAAGTGTACTACATTGATTAGTGTACTACTACATTGATTAGTGTACTATAGGGACGTTTCTACTCCATTGATTAGTGTACTATATGGACTAGTGTACTATATGGACAAGTGTACAACATTAAAAAGTGTACTGGATTGATTAGTGTACTACTACATTGATTAGTGTACTATAGGGACGTTTCTACTCCATTGAATACTGCACTGTATGAACCAGTCCACTATATATACTAGTGTACTATATAGACAAGTGTTCTTTATAGACTAGTGTACTATATGGACTAGTGTACTATATAGACAAGTGTTCTTTATAGACTAGTGTACTATATGGACTAGTGTACTATATAGACAAGTGTTCTTTATAGACTAGTGTACTATATGGACTAGTGTACTATATAGACAAGTGTTCTTTATAGACTAGTGTACTATATGGACTAGTGTACTATATAGACAAGTGTTCTTTATAGACTAGTGTACTATAGAGACTAGTGTACTATATATACAAGTGTACAATATGAACTAGTGTACTATATAGACTAGTGTACACTATATACTAATGTATTAAATAGTAGCCTACTATATAGTTTAGTGTACTATATAGACTAGGGTACTATATGAATTCGTGTACTATATGGACTAGTGTACTATAGAAACTTGTGTATTATATGGACTTATGTATTATAGAGACTTGGTTGTTTTACGGACTAGTGTACTATATAGACTAGTGTACTGTATAGACTAGTGTACTATATAGACTAGTGTTTTTTTATGTGCTAGTTTAATATATGGACTAGTGTACTATAGAAACTAGTGTTTTAAATAGGCAAGTGTACTATATAGATAAGTGTACTTTATATACTAGTGTACTACTACATTTACTAGTGTACTATATGTACTAGTGTACTGTTACATTGACTAGTGTACTATATGGACCAGTGTTCTACATTGACTAGTGTACGTTATGGAATAGTGGACTTTATGGACTATTGTATTATATAGACAAGTGTACTACTACTGGTCCATACAGTAAACTAATCCATATAGTACACTAGTCTATATAGTAAATTAGTCCATATCGTTCACTAGTCCATATAGCACACTAATCTATATATTAAATTTGTCCATATAGTACACTAATCCATATAGTACACTAGTCTATATAGTAAATTAGTCCATATCGTTCACTACTCCATAAAGTACACTAGCCATATAGTACAACCAGTCAACTTAGTACAATAGTACACTGGTCCATATGGATTAGTGTACTGTATGGACCAGAGTACTATACAAACTAGTGTACTATATGGATTAGTGTACTGTATGGACCAGAGTACTATATGGACTAGTGTACTAATTAAACAAAGTGTGAAAATTAATGTCAAAGGCTTCTCATGTATATTCGTAATTTTGCTGTGAAAATTGCAAAGGGGTGAACTTGTCACCCGCATAAAAAAATAAAATAAAATATAACCAACTTATAAAATAATTTGGGATCTCTGACATTATTTAGTGACGATGTTTGAACGAGAGTTAAACGAGAAGTAAACGAAGTAAAGCCTCGTAAAAGTTGTCCTTATATAACATGTAATAACCAATGTTGTGGACTCTATGGCTAAATGAAACAACAGTTGTACATGCGTCAGATATGTCGTCACAGTGTCAATGTGTGCATGTTAGTCTATACTATCTGTTATAACCATTTTGTTCATGAAATATGGTTAACTTTATCCGTCATTGATCAACTTCAATCTGGTTCAGTGTAATAGTTAATGCTTTACGGAGCAAATACTGGCATGTGTTCCTTTTATACTAAAATGTCGTTGTGAATAACTTTATTTATTCCTGAAATGAGATAACCTGCTAGGATATCGAAACATTTACGTGTTCTAAAAGGATGATATCTCCTAGTGACCGAGAACATGTCTATGGTGGCCAAATAAACATGTTTAGAACTGACCTTTCTTGGAGATAAACTGAGTTTATATGAAATTATTGCTACCGTCTGGATTCGGACAGACACATATTTCCAATGAAACATGTATTTGAAACTGAAGATGCTGTACCATAATAATACAGATCGAGACTGATCTGTCTGGCTGTTTTTTAAATGTATTTAGTGTTCATTTAGGGTCAACCGCAGCCTTCCACATCACGGAATGGCTCACGGATTGGCCTGAATACAGATTGGATTGTTCCAGGAAAAGGCATTAAATAACTATATTGTTAGACACATAAACAAATACACTTATAAACGAATCATACAGGAAAGGTACCAGGACAATACTGCTCCTATGATCAATTTAAAACAAATGATACGTGCTTGCATACAGGTCAACAGATACAACAATTAACCAGCTTTGTGTAAGGAAGGATATTCATCTGTGAATTCAATATTCGGTTTTACATCACATTTACAGTTAATGAACCAAATGTAATAAAAAAAACAAAGACATGATCACACGAGATATTTGAACCTTTCGTTAGCAATTGTTATCTCCCATGCTCCATGTAATTGATCGCTATTTCACATTACAAATACATTAACCACATGGAACCGGTTGATATAATTCCCCTGGAGTTTTGGGGAAGGCTACTATCCATTTCATTTTCCACCCGAAAGGTTTAAAGGGAGGAAAATACAATTGAGAAGTAATGACTAATAGCAATCAAGTTCAAACTGAAAATCTAATACAGTTGCCATATTAGTTGAGATAAGTCCCTTAGGTGATGGTGCCAACTCATCCAAAAACCTCTAAATTCAAAAATTATGTCAATGACTTAATTCAATAGTCCTGATTCATGCCGTTGTTCCAGAGCAATGCCTTTTCCATCCTCCACCCCTTCCCTGACCACCACCACCATCCATCCAATTCCATTGCATTTTTAACAATACATCCATTTATTGTACAAAGGCAGGTGAGCAATAATGAGGATGGGATAGAAGGAGGTTTATGAGGGGAGGAGTGAGGTAGGGGAAGATGATGATGGTGGTTAATAATGGGGAGAAGTGAGACGTAAGGGGGGGGGGGGGGGGCGCTGATAATGATTACATGTAACTATGGGGAGCCATCATCCATCCAAACCTCACTCCTTCGATTTAAAAGCCATCATCAGCCTCGTCCCCCACCTCAACAAATCTCATTATGAGCCATCACCAGACTCGTCCCCATATCATCCCATTATGAGCCATCACCAGCTTCGTTCCCCTCCTCTTTATGAATCATCACCAGCATCGTCCCCCATCTCAATCCTCCCCATTATGAGCCATCACCAGCCACGTCCCCATATCACCCCATCCCATTGTGAGCCAACACCAGCCTCGTCCCCCAGCTCACCCCACCCCATTATGAGTCATCACCAGCCTCGTCCCCATATCACTCCTTCCCATTATTAGCCACCATCAGCCTCGTCCCCTAACTCACTCCTCTAATGGGGAGGGGGGGTGAGGGACGTGGCTGAACATGGCTTATAACTTGGAGAAGTAAGGTTTGGACGGATTGGTTGGGAATGGAAGGGATAACCTGGTTAATTCATGGTATGCGAGTTATTAATTTGCATATTCGGTAAATTCTTGTGAATAAAGGTGAAACATGATTTTCAAATTTATCACCTTCTTTAGTTGATTTAGGTTTTTTTAATGTAAATTAAAATAAACTATTGTCTAGTTATCCATATACTAACATTGATTTGATCTCGTTATCCATATATCAACAGTGCTATAATCTAGTTTTCATCCCATTAACAGTGAAAGTTATAGGTATACAAAATTAACAGTTGTCATAGTCGAAGTGCTTGACTGTCGTGCCGGGAATCCTGAAATGACCCTACCATGGTTATGAAGAGTTTCGATCAATACGGCTAATGGTAACATAACATACACTTGCAGACGACCACAAAAAGCATGTATCTGGCCATTTGATCACTGTCTAAAACTTCGCAGTTTGACAAAACTATTTTAGAACTACAATACCTTCTTGTCACGCGAGATTTGGATAAAACGGAATCACGGCGCGAGAAAGAACTGCCCTGCGCACGCATTTGGGGTTGCTCTGATGATCGTTGAGTGTGACAAGTACTTTCATTCCGTGTACGTGTTCCTCCGCTTCCCTCCATTCCGTGCTCCGATTGTGAAAATATTGAATCAACCGTTCTGGCATCTTCCAATCAAATTAGTTAGGAGACTCATTCAGTATAGTATGGCATTGTTATACCGAGTTTAAATGGTGGATTCGGAATCGGGGTCATGAAAGACCAGTCGTCGCCACAAAGATATCACCTAGGAATATACGGGCCACAAACAAGCTCTGATACCAGACAATTAGATTCATAGGTTCAAGATCATACTCCTCATACACATGACTTCGAACTTATCTCGCATACCCACTCAAATCTAGTAAACATTTAGTCAACAACATACACAATCATCACTTACCTTTAAACGTGTTCACAAAATAACAATGTCTATGTTGTTTTCAGTTCACAACATCACGAATTTTTAAAAGGATACATTTGATAAGTTATGTTTTTCTAATACGAAATAAGGTTTGTCCATGTTCGTACAATCTGTGCAGGTAGATGTTTCACATTCCTACCTACATAATTACATAAGAAAAAAAATGAATGCATTCGTTTTAAAACACGGTCACTTACTCAATATATTACAACCATATTTAACAGTCATCAACAAAGACACAGTACCTTTGTATGGAAATTAGACGGCAGTGTTAGTCGTGCCGGTGTGGACTGTCCAACTTTCGTTCATATTGCGTGAATCACGTTAACAGTAACGACCAGATAATATATTTGATTCTAAGTCTGATTGCTATGTGTTTAGTATGTATACAGTATATATCGGTTATATAATTTGAAAAAAAAATGCTGAATTAATTCTGTATTAAAATTTCCACGATTTAAGAAGTCGCTTCTGTAGTAGCGTTAACATTAGTCTCTACGTTAATCCAATCTCTGTCTGTTACGCACATTGAGACCGGTACATTTGACATTGTCAGCTTGTAAATAATTAAGCATTGAACAATTGAACTGTTTTTGTATGGTATTTATGATCTATTTGAATGACACAGCTTTGCATGCAAACATAATGCGCATTATGATTTGTTTCCTTGCAAAGAAATACTTATATTTACGTTTTCTCTGCCTCTTATGTTCTTTTTTAACTTATAATTTATATTTAAAATTAAAAATGCCCGCCTTATCGACAGTCCACACAATTTCGTTCAATAGTTTGAACAGCGTATTGTCGCAAACAAAGTAGTACTTTGAAATTTACAAAATACAGTGAACACCGTAAATTCGACCTTGCCCTCCACGAGGGAGTTATTTTTGGAAGTTAATTCGAACTTTTCTCTTTGCTCATTTTGTGAAGAATTCAGGCGTGAATTTATTTGTTGATTGTATGGAAACCTGACAACAGTCGGTAGATTCTATAACAGCATCGTTATTTGACCTGTCGTCAGAAACTGAGGTACTGTGGATGCGAGACGCGTGAAACTGATGGCGTTTGAAGTGAGTGATCTTGCGACGGAGCACAGGTTCGTTACAAATGTCTGAAATTTTTATGTGTGCTGTGACTCATATCAGTAGGTCTCTATGTGTCAGTAGGTCTATAGAATATGTGTATTGCAGACATTTGTAACGAACCCCTGTTGATCAGTGCAATGTAACAGACGATATTTCGATAAATTGCATGAGCGTTAAAATTGTTTCCATTGCCGGCATTGGGGATTTCAACCGATGTGCATTTTGCACGATATTGCAGACCTTGGTCTTGTTTTCGTTGTAATAAAAGTGTTTTTTATTTTATTTTATTTTTTATTTTGCACATAAATTTACAATGACGTTGTCAAATCTCACAATGCCCAGCGATATTTCAGCAGCCGTCATGTTTATTTATATTGGATATTGTAGTTCCGGTCAGTGTTGTATTAATACGCTAAGAATTGTGTCTCGTGGTGCATGGTAATTAAAGTCCCATCAAAGACATAGCTTTCAAAGAGGCTATATAGTGACAATGCCATGCAAATGTAAATATTGACTGTTATACTCGAGCTGTGTACATCTCTCAGAACGTAATGACCTGGTATACCGATATCGGGGATTTTAGCTTAGAGCATGGCAATGACTAGTTATGGGTTTCATTACTGGTCAATCACTGTTGGTCGTATCACCGGTCCGGAGTTTAATGAGTAGCGGCGAGGCCTGCAGTTTGACCTTAATTTCGTGATCATATAGGCTGTTAATTCAGAAATGATAAACGGTTTTATTACCCAGGTAATCACAGATGTTATGGAAAAGTACCGTTGACCAGAACAAAGACCGGGTAGAACATTATATTGTTGTAAGACGTGCGCATTTGGCTTCTCTACAAGTTGGATTTCGTTTCCATAGACTTTCTGGAAGGGTATGCTGAAGTTGATACAGTCAGACTGTAGCAACTAAATCTTCTCTCAAAGCAGGCAATCAAATTATAAAATTTAAAAACATAAAATAGATAAACGTATCAGAATCATTCGATAGCGCGTGTCATCATTTGACACTAAATGTCTCACATATCCCCCTCTGGTTCCGTACACCCCACACATATCTCCCTCTGGTTCCGTACACCCCACATATATCCCCCTCTGGTTCCGTACACCCCACACATATCCCCCTCTTGTTCCGTACACCCCACACATATCCCCCTCTGGTTCCGTACACCCTACGCATATCCCCCCCTGGTTCCGTACACCCCACACATATCCCCCTCTGGTTCCGTACACCCCACACACATCCCCCTCTTGTTCCGTACAACCCAAACATATCCCCCTCTGGTTCCGTACACCCCACAACATATCCCCCTCTGGTTCCGTACACCCCACACATATCCCCCTCTGGTTCCGTATACGTATACCCCACATATATCCCCCTCTGGTTCCGTACACCCCACACATATCTCCCTCTGGTTCCGTACACCCCACAACATATACCCCTCTGGTTCCGTACAACCCACACATATCTCCCTCTGGTTCCGTACACCCCAACCATATCCCCCTTTGGTTCCGTACACCCCACACACAACCCCCTCTTGTTCCGCACAACCCAAACATATCCCCCTCTTGTTCCGTACAACCCAAACATATCCCCCCCTGGGTCCGTACACCCCACAACATATCTCCCTCTGGTTCCGTACACCCCCACCACATATCGCCCTCTGGTTCCGTACACCCCAACCATATCCCCCTTTGGTTCCGTACACCCCACACACATCTCCCTCTTGTCCGTACACCCCACAAATATCCCCCTTTGGTTCCGTACACCCCACACATATCTCCCTCTGGTTCCGTACACCCCCAACATATCCGACCTCTGGTTCCGTACACCCCCACAACATATCCCCCTGTGGTTTCGTACACCAAACATATCCCACCTCTGGTTCCATACCCCCCAACATATCCCCCCTCTGGTTCCGTACACCCCCACCACATATCGCCCTCTGGTTCCGTACACCCCCAACATATCCGACCTCTGGTTCCGTACACCCCACAACATATCCCCCTCTGGTTCCGTATACCCCACATATATCCCCCTCTGGTTTCTTACACCCCACACATATCCCCCTCTTCTTCCGTACACCCCACACATATCCCCCTGTGGTTCCGTACACCCCCACCACATATCGCCCTCTGGTTCCGTACACCCCACAACTTATCCCCCCCTGGTTCCGTACACCCCACAACATATCCCCCTCTGGGTCCGTACACCCCCCACACATCCCCCTCTTGTTCCGTACACCCCACACAAATCCCCCCCTGGTTCCGTACACCCCACAACTTATCCCCCCCTGGTTCCGTACACCCCACACCATATCCCCCTCTGGTTCCGTCCACCCCACACACATCCCCCTCTTGTTCCGTACAACCCTATCCGTACTCCCTCTGGTTCCGTACACCCCCAACATATCCGACCTCTGGTTCCGTACACCCCCACAACATATCCCCCTATGGTTCCGTACACCCCACACATTCCCCCTCTTGTTCCGTACACCCCAAACATATCCCCCTCTGGTTCCGTACACCCCACAAATATCCCCCTCTGGTTCCGTACAACCCACACATATCCCCCTCTGGTTCCGTACACCCCACACATATCCCCCTCTGGTTCCGTACACCCCCAATATATCCCCCTCTGGTTCCGTACACCCCACACATATCTCCCTCTGGTTCCGTACACCCCACACATATCTCCCTCTGGTTCCGTACACCCCACATATATCACCCTCTGGTTCCGTACACCCCACACATATCTCCCTCTGGTTCCGTACACCCCACACACATCCCCCTCTTGTTCCGTACACCCCACACATATACCCCTCTGGTTCCGTACCCTCCCAACATATCCCCCTCTTGTTCTGTACAACCCCATACATCCTCCCCTCTGGTTCCGTACACCCTCACCACATATCCCCTCATCACATATCTCCCCTCTAGTTCCGTACATCCCAAACATACCCCCCTGTGGTTCCGTATACCCTCATCACGTATACCCCCTCTAGTTCCGTATATCCCCAACCCCTCTGGTTCCGTACACCCCCCACATATCCCCCTCTGGTTCCGTACAACCCACACATATTCCCCCTCTTGTTCCGTACACCCCACACATATTCCCCCTCTTGTTCCGTACACCCCACACATATTCCCCCTCTTGTTCCGTACACCCCACACAAATCCCCCCCTGGTTCCGTACACCCCACAAATATCCCCCTCTGGTTCCTTACAACCCACACATATCCCCCTCTGGTTCCTCACACCCCAAAACATATCCCCCTCTTGTTCCGTACACCCCACACACATCCCCCTCTTGTTCCGTACACCCCCCCCAAATCCCCCTCTGGTTCCGTACACCCCCAATATATCCCCCTCTGGTTCCGTACACCCCCAATATATCCCCCTCTGGTTCCGTACACTCACAACATATCCCCCTCTTGTTCCTTACAACCCCATCCGTACTCCCTCTTTTTCCGTACACCCTCATCACATATACCCCTCTGGTTCCGTACACTCACAACATATCCCCCTCTTGTTCCTTACAACCCCATCCGTACTCCCTCTTTTTCCGTACACCCTCATCACATATACCCTTCTGGTTCCGTACACTCCCAACATATCCCCCTCTTGTTCTGTACAACCCCATCCATACTCCCCTCTGGTTCCGTACACCCTCACCACATATAACCTCATCACATATCTCCCCTCTAGTTCCGTACATCCCAAACATACCCCCCTGTGGTTCCGTATACCCTCATCACGTATACCCCCTCTAGTTCCGTATATCCCCAACAAATCTCCCCTCTTGTTCCGTACACCTCCAACAAATCTCCCCTCTTGCTCCGTACACCTCCAACATATCTCCCCTCTGATTCCGTACACCTCCAACATACATGTATCTCCCCTCTGGTTCCTTACACCCCCAACATATCCCACCTCTGGTTCCGTACACCGCACCACATATCCCCCTCTGGTTCCGTACACTCCCAACATATCTTCCCTCTGTCTCCGTACACCTCCAACATATCTTCCCTCTGGTTCCGTACACCTCCAACACACTGTATCTCTCCTCTGGCTCCGCACAACCCCACCACATATCCCCCTCTGGTTTCGTATACCCCACATATTTACCATCCGTTTATGACAGAGATTGGAATTGTCTCTATGATTTTTTTACCCATGTCTTTTCTTTGTAAAACATGTGTTGGGTATAAATCCTCCAGAATGTTGAACCTACTCTCATACCCCGGTTTTTTTCCTATAACGCTTCCCATGTTACGGGAACACTTGTTTTTAAATATCCAGTACCAAGGAACAAGAACAACGTCACGACAAGCCATTGTATAGTGATGACACTTTCAGTCCTCTATAAAGGGGGGGGGGGTATTCTGTTTCTCACCATCATTTGCTATGCAGCGATTCCCTTTGTCACAAGCAGACCAAAGAGTCAGATACACATTCCTTAATTCTATCTCATAAATATAGTGAAATAATGTCCGTCGTCCACATCTTCCACGTATAATAGGTAGACTTGACAGACAATACCATAAACCAGGCGTTGTATTTGCTACTATACCAAGTTACCCATTTATCTTTATCGTAATACGACTTTGACCCTCCGTGACACAGTCTGACCCCGTCTAATCTGCCCTTTTAGGGCTATCCTTACTCAGCACCAGTTAAGTATATCACATGATTATTTATTTGAAAATGATTTGATATTTACCGTTGCTCTATAGGCTACGGGAAAGCTTAGATGGCAAGGAACCGTACTTTGTACTAGTTTTAGTGCCAACGAGAACAGTGGCATGACACCGAGAACCGTGCAACTTGCAGCAGGATAGGACAGAATTTCCATTCTCATTTCAGTGTTGCCGTCTTCAATGTCATCAATTACCAAACTAAGAATACAGCAGAGCAAAAGTGCTACATTTGTAAGTTAAAACAAAGTGTTTGCCTGACTTTTATGAAGATAGCTCACATGAAAAAGGGGATTGAGAAATGGCAATTCAGCCACGTTATAGATAACAATATATTACGGTTGTTTGCTGATATCTTACGCCATGCATTAAGTGACAAAGAAGGAGACATGCTTACCCAAAGTTCACTGACAAGGTTTGCAATGTTTGCGGTCCTCTGGTGTTACAGCGACGTTATTGGTACGCCTGACCAGACAACTGTAATGAAAGAGTTCCCCCGGGAAATGACTATAATAGATTATTTCTAACAAAGGGTTTAAGACCTCTTCGGAATATCCCTTGGCGGGCACCTGCTTAAGATATGTAACGTCACATAGTGATCAGACGACTGAGAATGCGCTTTTACTGTAATCAATTTCACAAATTCAGAACAGTTATCACAAGTCCCAACGTTCCGCCCTCTAAGTGGATTAGAATCGTCTTTAAGTTTATCTAAACGTTAAGAGGATAATATTTTATAGTCGATACTACATTCACCATGTAGCGGGAACCTACTAATGTTAACATTCAAATCTGGTTTGTTATAGGGCAATAGATTGTTTATTATATCGGAAAAGAAATAACTTACACAAAGAATATATACCTTCTCTGTAGAAAAGGGAGAATACATGACATCACTCCAAAGCTGATATTTCTGCTCACACCCATTGTAAGGCTCCAAATGGGGCTATTGGCTGCCAGGAGATATGACAGTAATTTATTTGTAGAACACGCGTGACTGGCAGATACGGTGTTATTTGAATTAAGAGCAAGCGTTGCTGTAATATATGATGTTATGTGAATTTAGAACACGCATTGCTGGGAGATATGCTGTGTTGTTAAATTAAGAACACGAGTTTATGTGAGGTATGCTGTTTTGTAAGATTAAAAGCGTTCATAGCTGGGAGATAAAACGTATTGTCTCCTGTTCAAATGCCGTGTTAAAACGAATCGGTCACACTTGCTGGGAGATAAAAGGTATTGTCCCCTGGTCAAATGACGTGTTAAAACGAATCGGTCACACTTGCTGGGAAATATAACGTATTGTCTCCTGGTCAAATGACGTGTTAAAACGAATCGGTCACACTTCCAAAAACCTATAAGCATAATCAAAAACCAGTGTAAGTCGTAAATAATCTGTGTGTTTACCAAAGTGATCACGTGAATACTTAGTAAAACAACGCCACTCGACTATGTCATAAGAATTGTGAAGAAAGAAGTCCCATAACTAACAACCGTTGTTCGTCAAGTTTATATTATTCTCGTAGTTAATGTTGAACTTCTAAAATGAGAAAATCGTTTAAGCGTGGGTTTTTTTACTTTATTTTTTTTGAAATTGTCCCTCGTTGTGAAACCTCTCTGAATATTTCTGTATTTTTGAGGTCTCTACAATATTTCACGGAAGCGCTGCTGTCATTATGCGTTCATTACTGAGAATAGGAATTTGAGAATAACTTGAGAATGGATTTTCCAGTTTTTGGAATGGATTTTCTAAAATAAAAAGAACGTCTGCTCGCGCCAGATGTCGTCCTGAACTGGAAATAGGATCCTTACAAAGGTGACCCGCGTAAGAAGATAGAGCCTGATAAATAAATCAATATACAGTCAGCAAAAAACAATGTGAAGATAACTACACCATTTTAAGGGTAATGGTTCATATGGAGAAGCCAAAGACGATACGATTGTTTTTTAAACTGTTTTTGTATGTATATTTAAGGTTCATGGTGTTCCTCCGCGAACATTTTCAATGTGTTTACCTTTGTCACAGACCGAGGATATGCGATCGGTCATTGAGCCTAAAAGTTATCTGGAAAATGTGTTGTTTAGTCAACTTTTTATGAATGGAGAAATTTATAAGGTAGTGAGATATAGATGATAAACAGTTTATCACACAGTATTTTCAAGGTGTGTCGTTCGAACATATTTCTCGTCGCTAACACGTGGATAAAAACGAAAGGCCCCCGCAACAAAGTGTGATTATATATAAATTAGTATTAAAGAAAAAAATGTTTGTGTTTTTTTCATTGATAAATATATGTAAATCAATGGACGATGCGTCCATTGATCTGTTATAAACACGTATTGTACCTTGTGACTAAACAAGCGGAAGGTAATATAACTGTTTGGGCGACTTGAGGCATTATTCTGGGCAAACCCTTTATGTAAAGGTAAAACTAGCTAAAAGTAAATGAATACTTCTGATATTAAATGACAGAAAAATAAGACATTGCCCGAGGCCGATAAACAATATCTAATTATCAGCTAAACATGGAAATCCCAACATTGTAACAAATACCATGAAGAGTTAATATGCGTAAACGCACATTGCCGCGCAGTACAAACTGACCGAAACACAAGCAGATGTCATTGACAAGCGCATCAGAGAACTAGCGTAAATAACACAATACGCCTAGGGAAACCCATGTTTGTAATCCAATATAATTGTACTGGTAGACAAAATACAGGTAGACAAAAACCAAGATGGAAACGCCTATGAGATGATGTAAGAAAGATTTACTGGAGACATTGCAATTTAGGAGGTACATAGATCTAGACCATCGGTTACCGAAAGATGCTATATCAGCTATAGAACAAGAACACTATAGATAATTGGGAAGATATCCAATCTAAACATTAACTACAAACAGCTGATTACCGATCCCGAATTAAACCACGAGGCAGAACCTGAAAACCTGTATTTAATTATACACATTATAATTTTGTTTTTAATTCGTGAAAACTCAAGCTAACGATCTTATCCCATCGACATAAATAACGTTATCAGAAGACTTTGTTTGTACAGAGAAATGTGTAATGATACGTACACAGACACCGGTAACAAGCTAAGGACGTGTAGGTATTGCAGGTAAGAAAAGACACCTGAAATGACTGTTACGGTCATGTTTAACATCGTCAAACAATTCGCAAAAATTCCAGGTTGAAACCTTTAAGTTCAATATTGGTCCTGACCGTATTTCTGTCCTAAAGTTCCATTAAATCATCAGACGTGTACAACTTTCGATCGATCACAATCCATGTTTTGTTAATTTCAGTTCATGGGTTTCGTTGTCATCTTTTATTACTGAAATGCATCATTTTACTCTTATTTTTGTTACGAAATGACGAATATTAATTTCTCCTTTGTTCATTACAGCTCATAGAAACCTGGAATACTCCATAGCAACGGTCTAGGTATCTAATGAAAAATAGATCAGAGCTATCGTATCAAATCTAAAATCACTATTCACTCAGTGGAAGTTGACGTAAACATTCGGTATTTCAGATTTAAGTAAACCTTTTGACAAGATGTTTTCTTGAAATAAAAGTCTTTATATCGGTATGCCATACAGAACATAGTTATGTTCAATATACGCGAGCATGGCTCGATCATCTATCGTAACAGCGAGCGAAACTTGCCAGAAACAATAACACATGACAGTGTGATAGCCAATCAATACTTAAAACTTGAGAAATGGAAAGTTAAAAGCAGTTTCCTTTTACTTGATCAATATGTGTCATCCTTATTACCAAACAGTTATATGCATATAACAGAGTGTACATGCGCAGTCTCGCAATATATTTGCATTTATATGATAATACTTCCCGAACATGTATAACCAATGAGATGCTGAGGGACATGTATTTTTTCAGAGTACATATGTACACTTGCACCACGGGTTCTTAATCAGCATAGTAGGTAGATATTAACGGGCATAGGTAGATATTACCAGACATAGGTATATATTACCGGATATTAGTAGAAATTACCGGACATTGGTAGATATTAACGGACATAGGTAGATATTACCAGACATAGGTAGATATTACCAGACATAGGTAGATATAACCGGACACTGGTAGATATTACCAGACATTGGTAGATATTACCAGACATAGGTAGATATTACCAGACATAGGTAGATATTACCGGACATTAGTAAATATTACCGGAAATTGATAGATATTACCGGACATTGGTAGATATTACCGGACATTAGTAAATATTACCGGACATTGGTAGATATTACCGGACATAGGTAGATATTACCGGACATAGGTAGATATTACCGGACATTAGTAGATATTACCGGACATAGGTAGATATTACCGAACATAGGTAGATAATACCAGACATATGTAGATATTACCGGACACTGGTAGACATTACCGGACATTAGTAGATATTACCGGACATAGGTAGATATTACCAGACATAGGTAGATATTACCGGACATTAGTAGATATTACCGGACATAGGTAGATATTAGCGGACATAGGTGGATATTACCAGACATAGGTAGATATTACCGGACAATGGCAGATATTACCGGACATTGGTAGATATTACCGGACATAGGTAGATATTAGCGGACATAGGTGGATATTACCAGACATAGGTAGATATTACCGGACAATGGCAGATATTACCGGACATTGGTAGATATTACATTTGTAACGGACACTGGTAGATATTTCCGGACATTATTAGATATTACCGGACATAGGTAGATATTACCGAACATTGGTAGATATTACCGGACATAGGTAGATATTACCGGACATTACCGAACATTGGTAGATATCTACCTATGTCTTGTAATATCCATTTGTAACGGACACTGGTAGATATTACCGGACATTAGTAGATATTACCGAACATTGGTAGATATTACCGGACATAGGTAAATATTACCGGACATAGGTAGATATTAGCGGACATAGGTGGATATTACCAGACATTGGTAGTATTACCGGACACTGGTAGATATTACCAGACATAGGTAGATATTACCGGACATAGGTAGATATTAGCGGACATAGGTGGATATTACCAGACATAGGTAGATATTACCGGACATAGTAAGATATTACCGGACATAGGTAGATATTACCGGACATAGGTAGATATTACCGGACATAGGTAGATATTACCGGACATTGGTAGATATTACCGGACATAGGTAGATATTACCGGACATAGGTAGATATTACCAGACATAGGTAGATATTAGAAGACATAGGTAGATATTACCGGATATTAGTAGATATTACCGGACATAGGTAGATATTACCGGACATTGGTAGATATTACGGGACATAGGTAGAAATTACCGGACATTGGTAGATATTACCGGACATTAGTAGATATAACCGGACATAGGTAGATATAACCGGACATTAGTAGATATTACCGGATATTAGTAGATATTACCGGACACAGGTAGATATTACCGGACATAGGTAGATATTACCGGACATTGGTAGATATTACCGGACATAGGTAGATATTACCGGACATAGGTAGATATTACCGGACATAGGTAGATATTACCGGACATAGGTAGATATTACCGGACATAGGTAGATATTACCGGACATAGGTAGATATTACCGGACATAGGTAGATATTACCGGACATAGGTAGATATTACCGGACATAGGTAGATATTACCGGACATAGGTAGATATTACCGGACATAGGTAGATATTACCGGACATAGGTAGATATTACCGGACATAGGTAGATATTACCGGACATAGGTAGATATTACCGGACATAGGTAGATATTACCGGACATAGGTAGATATTACCGGACATAGGTAGATATTACCGGACATAGGTAGATATTACCGGACATAGGTAGATATTACCGGACATAGGTAGATATTACCGGACATAGGTAGATATTACCGGACATAGGTAGATATTACCGGACATAGGTAGATATTACCGGACATAGGTAGATATTACCGGACATAGGTAGATATTACCGGACATAGGTAGATATTACCGGACATAGGTAGATATTACCGGACATAGGTAGATATTACCGGACATAGGTAGATATTACCGGACATAGGTAGATATTACCGGACATAGGTAGATATTACCGGACATAGGTAGATATTACCGGACATAGGTAGATATTACCGGACATAGGTAGATATTACCGGACATAGGTAGATATTACCGGACATAGGTAGATATTACCGGACATAGGTAGATATTACCGGACATAGGTAGATATTACCGGACATAGGTAGATATTACCGGACATAGGTAGATATTACCGGACATAGGTAGATATTACCGGACATAGGTAGATATTACCGGACATAGGTAGATATTACCGGACATAGGTAGATATTACCGGACATAGGTAGATATTACCGGACATAGGTAGATATTACCGGACATAGGTAGATATTACCGGACATAGGTAGATATTACCGGACATAGGTAGATATTACCGGACATAGGTAGATATTACCGGACATAGGTAGATATTACCGGACATAGGTAGATATTACCGGACATAGGTAGATATTACCGGACATAGGTAGATATTACCGGACATAGGTAGATATTACCGGACATAGGTAGATATTACCGGACATAGGTAGATATTACCGGACATAGGTAGATATTACCGGACATAGGTAGATATTACCGGACATAGGTAGATATTACCGGACATAGGTAGATATTACCGGACATAGGTAGATATTACCGGACATAGGTAGATATTACCGGACATAGGTAGATATTACCGGACATAGGTAGATATTACCGGACATAGGTAGATATTACCGGACATAGGTAGATATTACCGGACATAGGTAGATATTACCGGACATAGGTAGATATTACCGGACATAGGTAGATATTACCGGACATAGGTAGATATTACCGGACATAGGTAGATATTACCGGACATAGGTAGATATTACCGGACATAGGTAGATATTACCGGACATAGGTAGATATTACCGGACATAGGTAGATATTACCGGACATAGGTAGATATTACCGGACATAGGTAGATATTACCGGACATAGGTAGATATTACCGGACATAGGTAGATATTACCGGACATAGGTAGATATTACCGGACATAGGTAGATATTACCGGACATAGGTAGATATTACCGGACATAGGTAGATATTACCGGACATAGGTAGATATTACCGGACATAGGTAGATATTACCGGACATAGGTAGATATTACCGGACATAGGTAGATATTACCGGACATAGGTAGATATTACCGGACATAGGTAGATATTACCGGACATAGGTAGATATTACCGGACATAGGTAGATATTACCGGACATAGGTAGATATTACCGGACATAGGTAGATATTACCGGACATTGGTAGATATTACCAGACATAGGTAGATATTGCCAGACATAGGTAGATACTTCCGGACATAGGTAGATATTACCGGACATTGGTTGAAATATCAGTGTATTTAAGCAGTTACATGTATTGTACATGAATGACTTGATTATACGTAGTAATTCAATTGGTATGTTCAACGACATACACTTTCTCCCAAATACAGATAGGTGTATCATGTTTCTGTTTTGTCAATGATGGTAAGCACCGTGGCTGTGTTGTTTATTCTCGTGTAACAATGGAGGTGTCAGAGTTAGACGCATGACTTCCTATTATCCCCTATGCATAAGAACTAGTTACGGCATGATGGTTCGTGTTTTGGAGTATTCCCTACGGTGGTCCGTCCATGTCAGCACTGACCCGCATCCAGTATGTATGTAACGGTGACGCGAACTCTCGCATGTTGGCATCATCTGTGGTTCCAATATGACCTTCTTGTCAATGGAATTCCGTTTTCAATGTCAAAGAGCTGAAACAGAACTCGTGTTTGTTTAATATATTATGGCGGCAACATGTTAAACGAAAAACAATATGGCAGGTTCCATCGTTGATCACAAATCAAATGAAGAATTAAACTCCATATCTAGTTTTACTGCATCTAAAGTCACACTGGAGGATAGTCGTGTTTGTGTCCTCCCCTACAAGTGAGAGGCATGACCTAATCCTAACAGCGTAAAAATCATGTTACATAAAATGAAGCGGACAGACTGTGTGATCGTACATTAAGTTCGTTGTGTTTGTGTTCCTCAAATGTCAGTCTCAACGTTCGTGTTTGAGATGATGTTAAACAAAACTTCTAAATATTTGTTTAAGCTGCAATTATTAATTTTGGGTAACATTTGAAATCATCGGTTTTTCTTCGAAAAATAATGCATCATTCTTTATAAAGATATGGCTGATCCTCACTTTGGGCTCGGATTAGCGAAAGGAGAAGGTCCCAGGGTTGATCGAATGAAGGATCTGGACGTACATGTACATGTCTAACCGAGCTTAGGACACATGAAAACGGGTCCATTGAAACTAATGCACAACATTAGAGGTTCATAAGAGGTTACCTTTCTAACCTACCACTCATTTTCCTTTTTTGCTCGATGACTGCATTACCACTAAATTGCCTTAGTATGTTTAAGAATTCCTGCGGAATAACTGATTTTACAAATAACTTAGATACCCGAATCGTGACACATATGTTTGTATATTCGTGTTAATGTATGCAAGATATATTGCGTGAACAAATTGTATGTAAAACATATTACATATATCCATCAATAATAGCCACGTGAATAATACTGACACTTTCTATTACACTGTCTTCAAAATGGACTGAAAAATGTTTTCCATAATCCTCACATTCACTTTTACTTTTAGCCATATCTTTTTACCAAGTCTCTTGGGTTCTGCACGACGGCCGATGTCATTGATGATATATTTTGCAGGTTGGTCATAGCCCTTTGTACTGAATAATACTGGTCTATTCCTCCTGGGAGCTTACATGATCGAATAAGACTGGCGAGACGAACCCGTTTAGCAGAACGTTAAACCATTATGTGTTTCCTCGGGGAGACCCTCTGTTTTAGATACTTTTACGTTTTCGATTGTGGTGGCTGATATATGACATTTCGTCTTTTCGCTTTGTCGCCCGCGAAATAACACCAAGCGAAATAACGAAATAACGAAAGAACGCCAAAGCGCCAAAGCGAAAAGACGAAATAACAACAAAGCTAAAAAACGAAATAACGCCAAAGCGAAAAGACGAAATAACGCCAAAGCTAAAAGACGAAATAACGCCAGAGCTAAATAACGAAATAACGCCAAAGCTACAAAACGAAATAACGCCAAAGTTACAAAACGAAATAACGCCAAAGCGAAAAGACGAAATAACGCCAAAGCTAAAAGACGAAATAACGTCAAAGCTAAATAACGAAATAACGCCAAAGCGAAAAGACGAAATAACGCCAAAGCTACAAAACAAAATAACGCCAGAGCGAAAAGACGAAATAACGCCAAAGCTAAAAGACGAAATAACGCCAAAGCTAAAAAACGAAATAAGGCCAAAGCGAAAAGACGAAATAATGCCAAAGCTAAAGGACGAAATAACGCCAAAGCGAAAAGACGAAATAACGCCAAAGCTAAAAGACGAAATAACGCCAAAGCGAAAAGACGAAATCACGCCAAAGCTAAATAACGAAATAACGCCAAAAGGAGGGAGAAAAGACGCCATTTTATCTCTTCGGTATGGTGGCTGATATCTTCGGTTTGGCGTTATTTTCACTTCGGTTTGGCGTTGATTCGTTATTTCACTTTGGCGGGTTTTCGTCTTTTCGTTATCAAGCTTTGGCGCTTTGGCGTTATTTCGCCTTTTCGCTTTGGCGCTTTGGCGTTATTTCGGTATTTCGTTATTTCGCTTGGCGTTATTTCGCGGGCGACAAAGCGAAAAGGCGAAATGTCATATATCAGCCACCATAGTCGATGAATACTGGTCTACATATATACCGCCATAACTTACGGATTTAGTTTCCTCAGCAACCATGGTAGGTATACGTTTTAACATGAAATGACACTAGTTGAAACATAAACCTGATAATACAAGAGGTCCATTGGACCTGTATCGCTCACCTTTCTTTTATATTTAAGTCATTACAACTGAATGCATTAGTACATCTTTATATGAAATTTCCTCAAAACCAGACAAGATCTATGTTCTAACCGAACTTGGACCACACTATTTGACTTTCAACTAATCAGAGGCCATCTCCATTTGTCATGTACATATTTTGAAATAAGTAATATGTCATATTACAGGGTGTAATTAGACATTACTTTGATTTTCATTCAACTATAAGCTTTTATAAACCTAAATACCAATTGTTAATAATTCATGAAAACTACACCATAGAATATGATAATCTAGCTGTACCATTACTTAGGACGGCAGGGGTCAAATCAACCTCATTCAATTAAGAAATGTTTGTTCTTCCTCAATAATGTTTTTTCCCAAATTCTGTACAATCCACTCAGGCAATTACGGGATATTAGCGTCTTTTTTAGCAAAATATTAAATAATTTTCCTCTTTGGGGCCCGGTCTTCCTAGCCCTAGGGGTCTAACCAGTCTCATTAATTAAGGAAATTAATTAATTAATTAATTAATTAATTAATTGCCCTCCCCCAACGAAGTTTCAGAGCAAATTTGGTTGAAATCTTCTCTGGCGTTTAGAAGGAGATGCGTTTTAAAGCAAATTTAGCTAAGTTCCCCATCAGGGCCACACCCCCTGGCCTCAGGGGTCGAACCAACCTAATTTTTTAAAGAAATTATTGCCCTCCCCTAGTGATGCTTCAGACTAAATTTGATTGAAATACTCACTGGCGTTAAATAGGAGATGCGTTTTAAAGCAAATTTACCTAAGTTCCCATGAATGGCCCCGCCCCCCTGGCCGCAGGGGTCGAACCAACCTCATTTATTAAAGAAATGATTGCCCTCCCCTAGTGATGCTTCAGACTAAATTTAGTTGAAAATCCTCTTTGGCGTTTAGGATGAGATTGGTTTTAAAGAAAAAATTGACGACGGACGACAACGACGGACGACGGACGCTGCGCCACGGCATAAACTCACTATGGTCCTTTGGACCAGGTGAGCTAATAATGTACATTTGTTTTCTCCTGCCTTTTCCATATTTTCTTATACAAATCAGAATCCCAAGCAAACATGGAAGTTTAAAAAGAAATGAGTTTCTAGTATTAAAATCAACAACATAAATTTAAACAACAACTAACGCATAGTGTATTATGTTTTGTTTTTTTTGTATTAGTTTAGTTAAGTTTAGTTTCCGATACATATGGTGCTCTCCACCAGACTCAAACATGGTTTTTTAATATATATATATACTTGTACACATATATGAAAGTTCGGGTTTGGACATCACATGTATAACAAGTTGTGTAAGCTCTGTTATTTAAATAATTTCATGTAGTTTTGTATAAAAATTTAAAAAAGCATGTACATGTAATTATATTGTACATGAATATTAACATTCAGCTTTATGTAGTATTAACAATTTTTAAGATTTAACTTCAACTTTGCATAATGTTCAGAAACTATAGACGTTTATAATTTGGATCGTACAAATCTTTCAATTAATTGAAGTATAAAGGCCAAACAGAAGGTATGTAAAAGGTTGTATGACATTTGTTTTCGAATTCCTAGTCAAATCAATATGTCAAGAAAAGTCCCAACTCTTAGACAATCATTTACCAATTTTCTTATATTTCACGTTTTCCTCCATCTCCTGGAGCTATGTTTAGTTATATTTTAATTGCATTCACTATTTGATGTCAGGAGTAATTTGTTTAGCGTCTGTAAGCGTTATTTTGAAGGGAGCCCATAGACTATTTATTTTAGGAAGCATGCTATACCCCATATACCTACTACTTCATTAACGTACCAGACAGATGTGTATTATTGATAGTTTTGCTGTGTGTTAAGGTTGTCATTTTGTGGGATGATTTATTGCAGAATAAACAATGGGGTTACACCCTTGATACACTCACCAGAGAGAAATCGTCGGTGTTTTGATTGTGTGCAAAGTAAGTCTCTTCAAATCGATATATGATCAATCCCTAAATACCCTTTCTAAATTAAGATACAGGGGGTCGTTCATGAAAGGTGTAATACATCTGTCCTCGGTATAACAAACGTTTATTACTCCAGGAAATCAAAAGATTTTTTCCACATGAAAGCATTATTGAAATCCTACCCTTTTTGAACCCAAGAAAAAAGAAAGGTGAGGAAACATTTTAAGTGAAATGTTTAGATAAAAAAATGTCCTGAAGTTAAATCTTAGATTCAATAAGTATATAAGGCAGTAGCTGTATCCATTACAGTAAATATTTGTTTTATATGTGAATGTTGCTCTATAACGAAGACACCCGCGACACAAACGCAAACTGCTATGAGAGCATTCCGTCTTTGCGTATTGCAGAGGTATCTTCTCTTGTGAGCAGGTATTGATTGTTACGTCATTGGTTTGTTTGAAAAATATACGTCGTTTTCTCAAAAATTGATGACATTACTCTCACAAACAAATGACGTAACAATCAATACCCGCTCACAAGAGAAGATAACTCTGCAATACGCAAAGACGGAATATACGTTGGTTCTTCTATGATACTGAAAATAACTGTCACTTTCATTAATAAGTCAGAAATGCAATACTGTTTACATCTTCATTTTTCTCTCCACGCGGTTGGAACATCTATCGGTCCGACAGTTCAACGGCTAGACAAACAGAGGTACTTAAAGAGTAAGAAAGCACACAGTAGAATTGTAGTAACGGCTTACGATTGGCAATTTTGTTGCATACAAGCTTTATATATAACCAATTTGTATTTTGACTGTTAGGAGATAAATAATATTAGACAGACTGGTTCGATCCCGGATGTATTGGAGTAACAGAATCCCGTGCCACGTGCAATGTCACTAATTACGTAGTAGGGTCAATATGTCTGACGCCGAAAGGGTCATTTTTCATGATCTTGTGGTCAGAGACTGTTAGTTCATAAAAAAATCTGGTTATGAAGCATTTCTGATATAAACCTTAAGTAAAGCTTCAAAACTGTCTTAGTTCTATTATCTGGCAGAGTAGCTTCCCCTGTAAGATTTTCAGGAGAGCGGGATATACATGTACATCTACAACTGTTGCACAGTTATCTTCTTAGTCTCTCAAATAATTTTCAATCCCTTATAAATCTGCAGTTTTTACTTTGAATAACTCGACTAATTATTTAGATAATTAATTAACTTAATTACAGCATGGGGGTCGAAAAATGGAATATCAGCGGAAATGTATTTTTCTGAAAAAATCGTATTTTTTGCATCGTAATACTTTGGAAGGAACATTTTCTTTCATGTAGTGCTTTAGTAATACATTTATCATTCAGAATGTGAGTTAAATCGAACATTTTGTAAAAAAAAAAATATAAAATATTATTTATTACTTTTGTAAACGAAACATTTCAATAGTATGAAGAAGTGGTGTTATTCAAATATGTATGCAAAAATTCAGTCAAAAAAAAGGAAGTGGAAGTTATTCATTTCGCACTACAAAATACCACATGTACCCAAAAAGGTGAGGGCCTAAAACCCCTCATTGGCGTCCACCAAAAAGCAATGCACCTGATTACAGGTAATTGGTAATGAAATTCGTTGTAGCCTACACTAAACCTTTCAATGCATGTTAGGTCACCAAAAAATCCAAATTGAAATTTGCTTCATCACTTGGCAAGATTTATAAAGTTTTTGTTAACAATCAATTTCGAGATCAAATGTAATATCCTTGTCACTTTTTAGCTTTTGTTCTTATACATTTTGTTACCGTTTTTTACACATGTAATCATCAGACTGTCGTTTTTACATTGTTTTTAGGGGATATTTCATACTCATTTGTTACTATTCATCTCGTAATGAAGAGTAAATGACTTGGTGAAGGTCACCATTGTATCTTCGCGAAATCTCGTAAATGTAAAGGTACACGAAATGTTAAACAAATCCAAAATATAAATGGCATAGATTGCTCAAATAAAGAACTTAGTATTTGTACGAAGTGCTACATAAGGTCTCTGCGCAAAAAGAGAATTTGGAACAGAACGTTTTGAAGATAAAACTACTAGAAGTTTTCCTCTCTTAACAGTCAAGGATCTGTTTTACGGGATCTGTTCACATAAAGGATTTTGTCTTTGTTTTAACAATCTTAATTCAAAAGGAAGCTAATCCACACTTCTGCAAAAACGTGCTAGACATGAGATCACAAACAAATTGTGGTGTTCTGCGACATCACGTGTATGATCATTTCATCCTATTTGCAATGAACTGAACCCTTGTACACAGGCTTTCCTATAAGGAAGATACTATCTATTTGAATTCTCAATTATGAAGTAGGTAATCTGAAATAATTTATGACCTTTTAGAAGTGTCGTTCGTCTTATCAAAGAATCAATCAGCCTTCACTCTGAAATTTAGTCTCTTGGGTTACCCTGGCTGCAAAGCTTGGGCAGGTTGGTCAAAGAACAGTTTCTCAAAACCCATTCGTACTTGGTCCCATTTCGTTCTATTTCAATTTATACCAAAACTACACAAATTGCTCTTTTACTGTTTTGGGTCAAGATGAAATCTGATGTTTCTTTTAATTAAGTGTTCCGCATTTTTTGGCATTTCACTGCCTATAATTTCATTCCGCAGTACAAGCATTAAACAAATATTTAGTTCCAGTGTTCCTTAGTCCTGACCATTTGAGTAGGGAACAGATATTTTCACACAATACTTAATTCCCAGAAACATTCTTTGGAGACAAAATGACTGCCGTAATAGATGGTACATATATTTGTATTCAAACAATGCTGATCATTAGCTTCAGATAAAGGCTTACGGGTGGTCAGAAGGAGCGTAATTATCTTAAATTTCATGAGCATAGCTCTACCTGATGGCTACATTGTGGGCACAGTAGGACCATTCTCTGGAAGCCAAACTAATGCAACCTTTAAAAAACACATCATAGACAAGCTCACATGGTTGGAGCAAGACGACAATGTAGTCGATGATCATTGTTTTAGAGATGTCCTGCATATGTTAGAGGCATCTGGTATTAATACCAGTGTGCACTCATATCTTAAGACTGGTCAGAGCCAACACTCTGATCTTCATGCTAACATTGACACAACAGTTACTTAATCCCGATGGATTGTAGAGTCCTATCATGGCCGTCTTAAGCATTAGATATTTTTTAGAACTCATTAATATCAAATTGCTTCATTGATATAATTGAGGAAGTGCTGAAGATTGTGACTGCATGTCTGAATTGGATACGGGGACCAATGTATCAAAGATCACCGGAAACTAACAGAAAAACAGAGAATTCGCACATCAAATGAAGTTTCTACTGACAAAAACAAACTGTTTGACTCAGAGGGTGAAAATAACCAGCTCTCCCCAAGAGAGCAAAGTCAGAATTCGTAAAGTCTAAAATCCAAAACACTTGCATCCAAGGGCAAAGAAGTTCTGACATAGCTTGAAATAAGTTGTTTTCTTGTGAATCTAGAATCACCAGTTTGAAAACAAACTCAAAGCCTCGCATCAATTTTTGTCATCCTTCTTTATACCAAGTCTGCCATTTGAACACATTTCATACTCTTGCATCTTGCAAAACATTATCTGTAAATGTCATCAGCTGTTAATTCGGCACTTTACTTTACTATATATATATATATATATATATATATATAGTAATATATGGGTTAAAGAATTAATATAGACGGTAAAACCCCATATAACACTGGATTCTAATGGAGGTATGTCCGTAGGATACGAATTACTTAAAATAGTATATGGGGCAAAGAAGTTATTCCAACAGTGTGGACAAGTTTAGGTTGTCAAATTTTCGGAGTTATCCGCTCCTTTATCAAGACACAGTGAAACAGAACAGTTATATGTACATGTACATCATATTACAAGAAGATAGAAGTGATATACTATAACAAAAAAATACTACTGAAAATATAGCTATTATATAAAAAAAAATAAAAAAAAATAGTCCCCTCGGCTAAAGACAGCCGAAGGCAGCAATTAAGTTATATATATATATTTCCATTTGTGTTGCAGTGCCACTAGAAAACAGTAGCAACTAATAATGTGTGCATGATTCAATAAAAGCAAGTGTGCAGTAATATTAACAGTACTACATGTACCGTTGCATGACCTCTAACCCCCCAACACACACACACACATACACACAAACACACAAACAAACCAAAACAAAATGCATGTATACATACTTTAATAGTCCTTTTTTATATTGTCAACAAGAAATCACTCCTGAAATTAAAGTCCGCGTATTCCGCGTCTAAAATACGTCGTGTGCTAACTCCAGCCACAGACATTTGTAACGAACACCTGTCTGACAGCGACGTCGCGGACGTGTCCCTCAAATATGTAATAACATGTGGTTTTGAATCAAGGCACATCATGTTTATGGCGGTCCACTGAAGCGTGTCTGCAATAAGATCCTTTAACAGGTCCTTTTCAACAGAACAGAATAATTCACTGTCCTCTAGAATCTACACTAGCGTCCCTTGCAAGTGGCGAATCAGGTGAAATCGTCCCGGCTCGTCGGCCAGTCCCCTCATCGATAGTAATAAATGTCGAATGCTCAAACGATGAGCTAGTCCTGTTGACACAGTCCACACAAGAATTCAACCAACAGCATATTTTAAATCGTCATCTGGTTTCTAAAGAAACTCCACATTTCACGAATGCACTTTCTAGCTCGTTGAAAATCAACCCGCTTCGTTGCCTGATGAGCGTAGCCGCTGCACAACCGTTTTTTAACACGGAATAAAATAGTTTATATGGTATATTTTTTTTTAAATTTAGATCTACTGTCAATTTTTAAGATATTGAATGCTTGTTAAACATGCTGGTAATGTAAATTAGATTATCAAAAAAATATGCAAAGTGGAACTATTTGTTTATTGCTCAACTGTGTATTTCGTCACCGTTGACAACGTATTATCTTTCCCGCGAAAAAGGCTGTTCAGTTAATGTTGTTTGCATGACGGTGATTTGTTTTTTAACCTGAAAAAAACACAATTTTTTTCCCAATTTCAAATAATAAAAGTGGATGTAATAGAATGTTAATATAAGGTTTAAAATGCATCTTTTTAACATTTATGATGGTATGCAACACAGTTCCGTTCAAACATATTCTCCAAGATGCGCTCTAACGCGCATCATGGAATATGTTTGAACCTAACTGTGTTGTTTACCCTCATAAATGTTAAAAAGATGCATTTAAAACCTTAAATAAACAATTTAACAAACAAACATAAAATCTCTGAATTCCATTGATATTGCAATAAAATTGTCTGGAATCTGACAACTGATTAGGCAGTATAATGACTGTTTTGGTGGCCATCTTAAAAGGAATAAACCAACGATTTTTTTAAAACGAGGTCTCTGTTAAATAATCTTTATTCTATCTAAACTGAAACAAATATTTTCTTCTTTTCTGTCAGTTTTCCGTCACAATGATTAGACTATACACATATCCATGAATTCTGTTGTATAGACCAAATGGTCATTTGATCCCTTCTTTGAATATGTTCCGCCACATACTTTGGATTGAAATCTTTGTCACTGGTAGTTCATGACCTTCTATAATCAAAACATTTTGGTATACAAAAGTTAAAAGATACTGCATTTTTTTATCTGGAAAATATCATTGCTTGAAATGGATTTCGGCTGTTGATCTGTGTGTTACTTTCTAATTACCCACCATAGCAAGATATTTTACAATGCATTATTGATTTGACAACATTCGTCTTTTGGGGAAAAAACTCTCATTTTTTGAGAATATCAGTTTATGCTTCTACGAAAAACGAACCAAGTGCTCATTGGAATTTTAGTGGATGTATCTTTTAGTGGAAATTTGATACTTTGTTAATGTTTCTTCACAATATACCTGAATTAATTAATTGATATTAAGTGTTTTTGAAATTAAACAATTAAGTTAGTTTTCTTTCAAAACAATATTCAATCAGTATACAGTAATATCTTAGTTGAAAATATAAATGTCAATCTTTAAAAATGACAGGGTTTGAAGAATTGGCTTGTTGTGTGTTCGGACGACAGCCAATCCAGTCTTGGATTGATGTCATCTGTCAGGTAGTCAGGGTAGGCAGAATTGGCTTGTTGGGTGTTCGTACGACAGCCCATCCAGTCTGGGATTGATGTCATCTGTCAGGTAGACAGGGAAGGAGAATTGACTTGTTGTGTTTTCGTACGACAGCCAATCCAGTCTGGGATTGATGTCGTCTGTCAGGTAGACAGGGTTTGAAGAATTGGCTTGTTGTGTGTTAGTACGACAGCCAATCCAGTATGGGATTGATGTCATCTGTCAGGTAGTCAGGGTAGGAAGAATTGGCTTGTTGTGTGTTTGTACGACAGCCAATCCAGTCTGGGATTGATGTCGTCTGTCAGGTAGTCAGGGTAGGAAGAATTGACTTGTTGTGTGTTTGTACGACAGCCAATCCAGTCTGGGATTGATGTCATCTGTCAGGTAGACAGGGTAGGAATATTCCCCAGTGCAAGAATTTTGTATTATATAATAATTAATTATGAACAGTCAAGAGATAAAAATGACAACATTGTTATATCCTTTAGCTATTAAACCAAAATTGTACATGTAGTTATAGCAACACAGCTCTATTATATAAATAGAACAAAGGAGACTATCTTTTCCCACAAACCTGCACCTTGCCATGGTATCTGACATGTCCTATAAAAATACCAAATTCACTGTATTGCATATTTTGTTTCGATTAATGTTTTAACGACAGATTAATTCAGACAAAATTTGATTTATTTTACATGGTCTTGTTTTACCTGACATTAACCACAACTCGCCGCCTCAATATGAGCATTACTTATACGTATACAGCAGTAATCGCATGTAATAACAGTACTACATGTCGACCACGTGCTTCTTACTTGGCACCAAGACGGTCGTAATAGTGGTAGTTTCGTCTTGCTAATATCACTAACATTGAACAATTTAAATGTTCCTACGTTTTATTACAGATCAGAATAAAAGCTTGGCACCACATGATGTGGTATAGTTTTGTTCTTAAAAACGCTCGTGGGATCCTGCACGCGACACCCTTGCACTTTCTTGGAAATTTAATCTATTTGGCGAAGAGCTAGAAATGCGACGTTTACAGTGACGCACTCATTATCATATTTTAATCACTACAAGTTTTGTGTTCACGCCAGGGTGAGCTAAATCGATTTTAGAAATAATGTACATAAAATACACATTACGTACATGCATATAGGTTTACAGGAACATATAAAAATCTCATGTTTACTTTACCACCTGCATCGATTGTTTTATCCTCGATACATTTCTATGTATATTAAGTGTTTGTAGATACCAGCATCAGCGATTTCGCAGTGTGCCAATGAAGCTACAGTAAACACATCTATATCCACCAATGGAGGACATTGCCTAATCGACAAATCACAACTCCGCTACAGAGTACAGGGTAGGATGAAGTGCGGGTTAGGGGTGGGTTTCTTTTCGTGACATGGAGATGACTGGCTGTGGTGGAGTAGAATCGGGTACAGGATGAGATTTGGGAGTACTTTCCGTGACGGGGGCGGTCATGGAATTGAATTTGGCTGGTGTGCGGGGGTAGGGGTGGGGGTCAAATCAGGCACTTTGATTGAGTTTGCTTGGTTGCATGGAAGGGGTCGCACAGTTTAGATGGTCTGCGCGGTCGGTGGATCAGGTACTTTGTATAAAACATGGTGGGTACTTTTCTTTACAACAGTTGGAGTTTGATTGGATGCAGATTGGGAAACGGGTTCTTTGCGTGACGTTGGGTGGAGTTGGATTGAGAGCGGATGTCGGTAGGGTATATACATCTTGTTGATTTATCGTACTTGTTTTAGTTATAACAACTTTGACGTAACTGTCTTTGGTGCACTAATTATAATATTACATCCGGATTACGGCAATAAATCTCATTCTAGCATTACAATACTTATCACGTGCTTCAGATAATTTGAAAATAAATATACCATTTCCAAAGGGAACTTGACCATTCATTAGAGGACCAAGTTAGGATAACTTACTCAGTACACTTACGCAGTACACCTTTGTGTTATTGCTATTTATGGTTCATAATGTCAACTGGCGCGAGCAGATATTCTATTTTGAGAAAGAAAAAATACGTGATAATGTATCCTGCTTCTAGTGAACGTTGTGCAGCATCCTTGATCACACGTGAAAACCGCGCGATTTTCACTTATAACCAAGGCTGTGTAGGTGGTAAAAATTAGTATGTAGGTTATAAAACATTGTCAAACATTCTTTTCAAGCTGTTATATACCTTTGTATTCAGAGCAAATTCTTGTCAAATTCTATAGGATAGGGCAAGTCTCTGACAAACAAACTCATACGTAATTTTTCTCTGGATATTATCAAATTGTTTGGGATCAGATTTATTTAAAAATGAATGCGCAACTTATCAGATAGTGTGTGGTATTATATGTAGGATATTTGGTAATCAATGATAATTCCGTAAATGTTTTGTCATCAAATCCGTTTTTCTATTGATTCATGCGTCCCTTGTGCTTCAGTAAGAGTCATTTAAATCAACACGTGATTCATTAATGCTTAACTTGGCGCCATCAAGGAAAGTATGAGTTCTGCAAAAATAAGTAAACTCGACTTTCCATAATTGATGCCTCATATTGTTTTAATGCATTAAGACACATTTATGCATAAGGGGTTGAACAGTCCCTTTACCTTGCTCCAACCTGACCTCAATGCTCGCCCACTCAGTGAATTCAAAACCGCCTGAAATAGTATTGTTTTTTCTCCCTCAAAACTCCCCGATTTATGCAAAGCTATAACGACAAAACTTGTTTGCAGTTAAGATATTTATCTTTTTAAAAATCTGTTAAGTAGCCAGAAAAAAATGCCAAATATCAAGCCAAGACAAGGTTTACAATGCTAACAAGACCTCGTGTGTATTGCTGTGATTTCCCCTAAGGTTACGTCATATGGTTAGTGTCATCGCAAGGAGGTGGCTTGCACTAAAGGCCATGATGTCTCAATTGACAGAGCATCGATTCTGCATGGTAATGATCCGGTGAACGATGCTTCCTTCCTGTAATTACCACAACCGATTACAATACCAAGCAGTAACAAACACCTGTTCACAGTCTCCTGGTGCAGGTGCCTGTCGATAATGTGGAAGAGGTGCAGCGGTTTAACCTTCTTCGTGAGATAAATCAATTACTGTATTTGGAATAATGTCATGATCGCCGTTATTGTTCTTTTACAAAGCATTGTCTTTTGAAAGACATACAATTTTCCGCTATATTTTATTTTTGTAACGTGTCTTATTTGTGATCTATTTAACCGTTAATATCTTTCCAAGTTAATCTCACATGCTCCTCCCGAGTATAACTACATACCTGCTAGAAGTTACCGTGTTCGTATCGGTGTGGAATACTTTTACATGGTGTTGTTTTGTCAACAATTAACATAATTACTAGTTTTACGAAGTAAGGAAGCTCTTAAATTTAGTAACAAATCAAACAAAGTAAACCTTTAAAGAATAATGTGGTACATTCTAGGTCTCATCAGTGTTACCTGTGAGCAACAGAATTTGAATCCATCTAATGCAAAAGTCCCTAACTAATAGGTAAACGATATGTTTAAAGCCTTTTGAAATGTTACAAACATTACTTATTTTCTATGTAAACCGTGTAGGAATAAATTTAAAACTTCTATTTCACTTTCAGAAAAAATATCGACGATATGCTATCTTCAAATTATAAGAAAAAATATATTGATCACGTTGATGATATATATCTTCCTGAATTTAACATCAAGCACACTACAGACTTTTCTACTTCAATCTGTTTTCTCGATCTTTTTACATGACGAATAGGGACACGGAGTTTCCGGAGAAGCAGGTTGCTGAAGAATAAGGACACGTTTTATGGTCGAGTCACGGTCTCATTGGCCAAACTGCGATATATTTGTGTGATGTGAAGATCGGTGTTTTAATTGAGTCCATTGGTGTCTCTGGTTGATTCGCCGTCTCTGCCCACGTTATTGCAATGTGGATGTGACGTTGCTTGGGTTTGATCTTGATTTACATATATTTACATTTGGTGTGGCAAAGCCCTTCTATATTACTTCTAAAGTACTGCCAATAGCAGCTTCATCTTATGAGACTATAACTGAAGTTGGTCTTCGCACCTCCGAGCGACTTAACAGTGTCACTACCGAACTTATCGGTATCTTCTGCTTTGATCCCGAACACCACCTGCCTGTCTCAAGTGTCTGTGAGATCAACAAACAATTTTACGCCTGGATTTTTCACCAATTCAACCTTCTCCGGTTGCACGATCAACATCAACTACATGCCGTACTGCAAATATAACTCTGACCTGATTACTGCGGGCTTCCGTTGAGTGCATGCGCCAGATATAGGTCGCAATAAAATCGGGCAATGTTTTAAGACACTTGATTAGTTACTTACAAAATGTCATTTGTTACTGTTTATGAATCGACCAAATGATATATATATAAATCAAAATCAAATGAATTATTAACGAAAGTTGCGGAGTCTTTTCAATTTTGTATGGGAAATAGCGCATGACGTCAGCTGTTATCTTTGTGCCGTTCTAGATACTGACCTGATCATCAACTGACGATAATAAGCGGGAAATTTGAAATTTGGAAAAGACATAAAAAAAATTGCGAATTCTCATTATGGAAATATAAATATAAGCAATAAACTGCATAGAAGTGGCAGGCCAACTGGAATAACTGCCACAGGTGTCACAGACAAACTTATCATGGTGCGCGCTAGCGCACCATTCAGTTTGTCTTTGACACATGTACGACATGGTACTCTGGTGGTGTATAGACTCAACACAGACTGATAAGTAAATCTTAAAATCATTAGTGGAGTGATCTCCCTGTACCACTGACTTTCACGTATATATAAATTTGTTGTATATAATTTGAATCCGGTTCAAATTTTTTCATTTCACTTTAAATTAAATTTCCAATGCATACAGGTGGATCACTACCTATCATGTGAGAAAACCGACACAGGCCCATCCTGTCTCTTTTTTTTCTTTCTTTTTTTTAATAAAATTTGCTGAAATGAAATGAAACAAGTAAGCATGTATTACACATGTCTGTCTAAAGAGTTCCAAAATATATAACTGACAAAAGATACAAACCGAACCTTATAATTTCATTTTTTTCTACCACCCAAAAAATTTCTTTAAAATTACCTGCACTAGCTGCCAAATAACTGTCACCAGCTGGCACAGTAAAACATCAATGGCCACCTCCCTACCGTATCACATGGCATGCCTTTGCCAAGACAGTAATGGTCACATCACCACAAAGCTCATGACAAACCCTGGCGACTTTTATGTCACGATCGTTAACACCCCTAGTTCCTTCCTCCGTGGTTCAATGGGAGTTGTTTATGTCCTTTCTATTGTTTTGATGTCTCCTCAGTTCATGTTTGCTACTTTGTCTTTTACATCGGGTTTGCATCTTGCATCTTGGTGGCATTTAAATCCGCAAACAACGATGTTGTGCGGCTGTTATTTCGGGAACTGTTCAAATCTGAGTACAGCCATGTAAGAATGAAAGAATTCCTACTGATTTGTGTCGTGGTACATGTAATAGTATTTGACTGTAACAAATTTTAGAGCCTATTTTATGGAACGGCACTAACCTCCTTGTTAAGTGTACGTATATATACATATGTATAACTTTTGCCAATTTAACCATCATACAATGTAAGAGTATGAGACAAATTGTACAAGGACACTATTTACATTGAATAGACATGTTTATAATGACAATGTTGTTTCTCTGTGTCCTAGGAAAACTGATACCTACATCGCGAACTTTGACCATTGGTACCACGGGTGAGTCCTAGGGCGACGAAATGACCATGCGTTGCAGTAAAATCGAATTGCTATTTTAAATAAGTGCTTTCTTACTTTTAATTTCTAGTACGACGTGCTGGATGCTGATTTATCAAAGTAAGGAACTTCGCAAATATCTCACAATTTTTTTTTTTTCTTCGAATGCTAGAAAGTTTTGTTTCTGAATCAATTAACAAACTACAGCTGTATCCATAAATAACATATAAGGATAAGGATGAACGTTATCTGTTTACACTGTAGCCAATTGGGGTGTGATTGGTATGTGTTACAACAGTAATGTAACATAATGTTGTACGTGAATACTAAAAAGGCAATCTGTTTAAGGACTCACACAACTAAATCAGCCAAGTATCAAGTGTTTCATACGATTTTAATCCCACTTAAAATTGGTCCGGTTAAATACAGAGTAATTTGTCAAAACCAGAAGCCTGTATTACTCTTATATGCCACTAAACATGCCAAAAGATGCCTTTCGAAGCCTTTGTCAGGTATGTATCTAGACAGTTGTCACTAGTGTTTAAATTCAAATATCAACGCTATTGGATCACACGCTTAGCAATAACATATACCAAATGATTTAGTTGTGTGAGTCATTGATTTTACCAGCTATGTTGGCTAAAATATTATATTTCACTAGCAAGGGGCACCATTTCATCAGTGACAGATGCTGGAGAACATTCACGATTATGATCTTGTACATATATACATGATATGTTGTTATTGTCATTTCAAATCAAACGATAGTTTGATACAATCATTAGAACCTTTTATTTCAATATACTGCATGTCAGAATTTGAGAGTGTTGTGCAATACAGTAATGTGATGAATTCAGAACAGTACTCGGATACCTTTTAGAACGTGAGTCGCAAATGGTATAATTGTGTAGAAAATATTTGTTCGGCTTTCGTTTTAGACATTTCACACATATAGCGGGTGTTGCTGATTAAACGGAAATACGCGTACCCTTTTAAAACATCTCGTCGTAATCTGTATGTACATTTCAAGTGTCTGCTTGTAAATCTTTGCTTTGTTCATGCTTTACCATAGTTTTTTTTACCTCAGGACCTGACATTTCACTGGTAGGGTCATGTACCTTAAGACATAACAAAATAATTATCAACACGAAGTAAGAGAACCCCTATTTGAAAGGTAAGTACGTTCATTCAGACAATTCATCAACTTTAATATGTGTTGTAACATATTTGTTGACTCCTCAGAAATATACAGAAATACAACCGAAAGAAAACGATGAATACAAAACCTTTTTAAATGAAGAATTCTAAATGTTTTGCTACAACAGGTCAATTGTGTTCCTAAAGTATTTTCACTCGCTGTCGTGTGACATTGCATTTAACAAAAATAAACAAAAATGTCATTTTGTTTCAAACTCAATAACATTCCAACCGCATGACTTCATTGTATATATGTCATCTTTCTACCAAACTCCATAGTAACGAAACAACCAAACTCATGACAAACCCTGGCGACTTTTATTTCACGATCGTTAACATTCCTAAGTCCTTCCTCCGTGGTTCAATGGGAGTTGTTTATGTCCTGTCTATTGTTTTGATGTCTACTCAGTTCCCGCTTGCTACTTTTTTTTGGATCGAATTTGAGTCTTGAATTGCAGTGGCATTTAAATCCGCAAAAAGCGATGTTTTACTAGCTTAATTAATGGTAGCAGAATTATTCTCTATCATATTTTAGAACCTTTTTAACGGAACAGCACTAACCATCTTGCTAAGAATTACTTATAAATATGGATGACAATTAAATTATTATGATAGAGTTGGAGTGGAATTCTACTCGACAATATTAAGACAAAATAGACATGTTTGTACGATCACTATTACTTCTCATTGTCGTAAGAAAACTGATACCTTCATCACGAACCCTGATCTTTAACACTGTTGCGTCCTAGATGAACTAAATGACCACCTGTGCAGTATTTTGTGTTTACTCTCTTCGTCGAAATATTAGTTTGACAGGTGTTTCATTACTGCGTTTTTCTAGTACATGTTCTATTTCGTATAGACTGATGCTGATCCTTCCCTTTTTCCTATTATAATACTTGTTGATATTAGAAATCTCGGAAGCTATTTAGTTGTAACAGTCAACAAGAATAAGATAGAAGTAAAGCATACATTTTCAGTCCTGCAAATAGCCCACTCCGGTGTGATCTTGTTACATTTTACAATAGTCAGTCAACGTTGTACGCAGATACTTGAAATGGGATCGTTTCGGCATTGATGGCTTTATCAAACATTTACTAAAAAAGGCACATATTCCATAAGTCAGAAATATACTAGTATGTGGAGTGCTAAACAGTGCGAATAAACTAGATTAACTGGAAATAATGACGATCGTACATTATTGTCTATATTATTTAAACTGTGCATTATTCGACAAGACAAATATAGGCAGAATATCCATACACCTAGAACATATGAGGAGCTGTAATTCTACAAACATAGGTGCTTGTATGTTGCTATTGAGGTGAAAATAAATCATATTTGTATACGGTTATTTTATGGTTATACGGAAAGCATGTAAAATACACCACTATAAAAGCGAAAGTAATAATGAAGAATTGGCAAAAGTGGCATCTTATAATCAACTTCAACAAATGGTTCATATTAATTTTAACAATGATCAGTCTGAAACAAGCAAAATAATGTTTGCACTCGTTTACAAGCAATGTTAAGCGCTAAAATAATTTAAGCACTCACATTTTCACCTTAATTGTAGAGCATACAATATCACAGAAACTCCGAGCGACTAAAGACATCAAGTTTAAAATCATGGCTGCATTTTGACCATTAAGATATCCATTCAATCATATGTTTATTTTTGTATTGAATAAGGCTTTAGATACAAGTTATATTTCTCGTTAATGATGTGTTCTTTGTGTTTTTTCTCTATCCGGGACCTGTGGGCCTCTCAGGGGAAATTGTTTTGTTTACAAATACATATTCGAACAATCTCCAACGTACTGGTGGCTTTTTTCTTGTCTCTTTCAATATATTTTTTTTTTTAACATTTGGCATGTTTATATCAACATATTGCAAACGTGGAGATAAATTGACATTAGGCTCCAGATGTACATCAATTAGCAATTTTAACAGCAATCTGGTGATGTTACAACGTTCAAACAGCATCAAAGGCGTTGCTAAAGCGCTGCAGGATTGCCAACTGCTAGTGAACTACGGGGAATACTTCCCAGTAACACCTAAACTTCAGGATTTGTCTTCTACGCGTGTTCAAGGACTGATGCACCTATATAAAGAATTCATACAGATATGTACATGTAACTGCGTGATTTTGGTGAAAACAACTGGAAAGCAAGTTAAGCGCGCAAGCTATGTCACGTACTTCACAAAGTGGGAGTTTCTGTTCTTGACGAAAGATATGTCAATTAAATGATATAATGTTTGGTTTTACTTTGCTTTACTATAAAACAGCAGTATGCACGAGAAATCCCATCAAATCCATCAATCATTTTTGTATTAGATAATGTATATCTTATTTATGTTTGCCACTCTTACTGTTATCTTTAATTATATATTGTACAGTTTTTAAATAAAGTGTATGTTCTATGTGTTCGTATTTCTAGTTTGTTTTTAACATTACAAAGTAATTGTTTCCGCTGATGGACAATCAGTCCCGCAGGTTTGCCGTAACCCATTAGTTGAACTTAATTCCTGCGCGATGTACATGCAATACTCTCAGTATTCTACAGTGTATTTCGGTGCACTTTGTATTTTGCAAATCTGAAAATGTTAGGGATTTGAAAGCAATGTGACGGTGTCTATTGTAGTGAACATACAAGCATGTCACTAGTTATTTAAAACTCCTACTTCTTAAGTGAAGAACTGTCGATCAACTAGTTTATGTGAAGAACTGGATCAACTACGTAATGCAAGAGAGTACTGCTGCTATATATATATTAGGACATTACTAGAAGGAAGTAAGGACATCGAGACACGGGACATTCTATCATCGTTTTAACATACCTTTTATATCGAACCGCCATCGAGAACTTGTTGAATTGTTCCTTATATTTAGCGAGTGTGAAGCTGCTTGTAAACCGGAAGTGAGTTGCCGATTGGAACGTAATGTAAAGCTAGGCCTTGAAAAAGAGCTTCTGTGTCTACTTATAAGCTAGATGATAAATTCATAGGAATGTTGCTGATATTTGAATATTATCTACAAGTTTAGTTATACAAGAAATGTTATAGATTTATTATGATAGTAATAATCATTAGAACTATCTTTCTAGCCTTATCGCGCCATTTTTGTGTAACATTACGCATGGCGTCTGCTATTCTTGTGAGACAAACTGAGACCGAAAGTGTTTGTGCTTTTTATGAGTTTTGTGTTTTATCTTGTCCTTACTGATTTAATCACTTTTAATTATAATAAGAAGAATAAGGACAGAAAGAGGACACATGTTAGGAAATTGTAACTTTGTAAATACTAGATTTATCATGCGAGAGGATGAGGAACTTTTTGTGAGAGTTGATGTGAGAAGCAATTTCATTGGTTGAGATGGATCAGGTGATCATGTGATAAAGGTATAAAAGGGAGCGCGAAAGACGTTCATGTCAGACAATCTTGTAGCTTTGGCCACGAGAGTATTAATTCTTAAACTTGAACTACTATAGCTTTATCCAAGGGAGATAACTTATACGGAGATAATTACTACTGTTAGGTATGCAGATAGTTGATTACTGACAATACTGTCAAAAATAGATTAGTAGTACTATACTGTAGTACTAGGCTAATACTGTACTACCGTTACCATAATGCTAGTGTAAAGTAACTGCTACAGATATTGTATCAAATGTTAAGCCTATTTTCTTGTTAATCGTCACAAGTTATTCTATAATCTGAAGTTATTAAGTACATAATTGTCTCCCACGACACTGACCTATGACAGTATGAGAGCATGATGCTAGGAAGAGAGAGTTGCAGCACCCCTGTACAAATATATGATTGATGAAATTTATGTGTAATAAAAACAAGTGAACTGTTTTTATTGTGTTTGTGAACTCTAATTGATGACCACAGAAGACCAAAGCCAGGCCTGCTACAAATTGGTGTCAGAAGTGGGATGTCTTCAATCTAAAAGACATCCTGTGATGCGGACCTGAAGTTCCTGAATCTCTCTACTTAAAACTTAGTGTGGTGGCTCCTCATTTTCTTAAATTAAATATATTTTCTATCGCTGCTAGTTTATTTTTGTACACTGTAATAGGTGTGTGTGAAGAAAAAAAAAACAGTTCTCTTATTTTATTATAACACAAACAAAACACATTGGAGCAAAGTATATTGATAAGTACTATATAACAAACAGATGATGGCAGCATCTCCAGATCCTGAGATAAGACTAAATATGGATGACCCATTTAAACTTAATGAAGAAGAAGAAGAGATTGGTCAAGGGGACACAACTGTGGGTGATGATGATACAGATCATAAAGAAAAAGAACCGAATGTCAATGATGAGTTCTATGACTGTAACCGTATTGAAGGGGATGCTGACTGACTGCCACCCTTTTGCTGAGATGAGGCAATATCACAGAGGTTTTATCATGAAACCTGAGCCATATGATGGAAAAGATGACTGGGAAGAATACATCTCCCATTTTGAAGACTGTGCTGAGCTTGGGCAATGGACAGAGAAAAACAAAGGTCTCACATTAGTTGCTAGTCTCCGAGGTCCAGCTAGGACATTTTACATTAGCTTGTCAGGTTCAGAGAAGAGAACTTATGAAGTTTTGAAGTCTAAGCTTGGGCAGAGATTTGGTAGTACCAGACAGCAGAACAGGTGGCTCTCAAGACTGGAGATGAGGAAACGTGCACCCGGGGAGTCCATAGCTGCATTGGGTGATGACCTGAGGCAAATGGCTCAACGAGCATATTCGAACCTAGATACCAAAGCTCAGGATGTTCTTGCTTTGAATCAACTGTATAAAGGTATCTCTACTGAAATGAAATGTCGTTGCATTGACAAAGATTGCAGGAATGTCACAGAAGCTGTAGAAGTCATTGAGAGGTATGAAGCAGTCCTTGGAGAAACCAGTGATAAAAAACGAGCAACCGTTCGTATGACCACAAATCAAAAGTTGAATACTAAGGATACAACTGACTCTAATACAAAAGCAAAGTATGAAGATAAAGACATTCAGCAGTTACTGGAGAGAATTGCACAGCTTGAAAATAATAAGGCTGCTCAGTACAACAAGGGAGGTTATTCATCTCGACAAGTCAGGAAATGCTTTGTTTGTAGTTCCACAGACCATTTGTGCCGTAATTGTCCACAAAACAATAGATGGAACATTATTGTTCCAGGAAGATCATTTCAAGAAACATTAGACAGATTGGAACATGTATTCATGTGACTGTTAGATGCCAATTTGAAACTCAAACCCTCAAAGTGTGTTTTCTTTCAGAGGAGAGTTAAATTTTTGGGACACATTGTTTCCGAAGATGGGATACACACAGACCCTGACAAAATTTCTGCAGTGAAAAACTGGCCAGTACCCAAGAATGCAAAACAAATACGAAGTTTTCTTGGGTTATGTTCCTAATATCGAGGTTTCATACAGGGGTTTGCAGCAATAGCTCGTCCAATGCACAAACTCTGTGAGAAAGGGGCTAAATTGAACNACAAATACGAAGTTTTCTTGGGTTATGTTCCTAATATCGAGGTTTCATACAGGGGTTTGCAGCAATAGCTCGCCCAATGCACAAACTCTGTGAGAAAGGGGCTAAATTGAAATGGACGTCTGAATGCCAGACTGCTTTTGAACAGCTGAAGGGAGCTTTAGTGACCTCTCCAATATTGATGTATCCAGTATCAAACAAGTCCTTCACCCTCGATACAGATGCCAGTGCTTTTGTTGTCGGTGCAGTTCTATCCAATGGAATTTGAAGGTTCTGAAAGAGTCATAGCATATATGAGCAAATCTATGAACAAACATGAGCAGTCTTATTGTGTGACAAGGAAAGAACTATTGGCAGTAGTTTGTGCCTTGAAAACCTTCCATCCGTATTTGTATGGTCAAGAAGTATTGCTAAGAACAGACAACGCTGCTGTCAGCTGGATGAGAAATCTGAAGAATCCAACTGGACAAGTTGCGCGGTGGTTGGAGCTATTAGGAACATACAACCTGTCTGTTTCTCACAGACCTGGACGGAAGCATACAAATGCAGATGCATTATCCCGTAATCCATGTAAAGTTTGCACAAGGCAGCAGGATGGGAACCTTATAGATGATGAAGATGACAACCTATGTCCTGCTGAGGAAATGCCTGAGGACACGGTCAGGAGCAACATTGTTAGAGTCGTGACACGCAGTCAGAATAACAATCAGAAAGCGCGTGACTTAACAATGGGGTGTAGCATACTATCTGATTGGAATCCTGATGAGATAAAAGAATAACAACTAACTGACCCAAACATAGCGCCAATTCTGACTGCTTTCGAAAGTGGATGTAACCGCCCTACATGGAATGATGTTTCAAAGTATCCTGCAGCTCTCAAGACTTTATGGAGACACTGGGATCGCCTTCAGATGCATGGTGGCATGCTGTACAGAAAGTGGATGATTGATGATGGAGACGAGTCTGTTCTTCAGCTGATAGTTCCTGAAAACAGAAAAGCAGACATTTTGAAGTACCACCATGATGTTCCATCTGCTGGACATTTGGGTGCAGACAAGACATTAGAGAAAATCAAGAAAAGTTTGTACTGGCCAATGATGAAAGACTTTGTAAAGAACTACTGTCGCAAATGCGATTTATGCTCTGCACGAAAACCTTCGAACGCATCAAATAGAGCTCCTATGAAGCAATATTTGACCGGTGAACCTATGGAAAGAGTTGCCGTGGACATTCTTGGTCCACTTCCGGTGACAGAAAGTGGAAATAGATACATCTTTGTAATCTGTGATTGTTTTACATAATGGACTGAAGCTATAGCCATAGCCAATCAAGAAGCTAAAACTGTGGCAAAGGCATTTGTCAATGATTTTTTTGTGTAGATTTGGAACACCTTTACAAATTCACTCTGACCAAGGCTCCAATTTCGGATCCAAATTGTTTCAGGACATGTGTGATTTATTTCAGATTGATAAGACTAGAACCACAAGCATGAGACCTCAAGCCAATGACAATGTTGAGAGATTTAACAGAACCCTGGCTAACATGTCAACCATATATTGCAAAGATGATCAAAGATGTTGGGATCAATATCTTCCACAGGTGATGATGGCATACAGGGCCTCACAGCATGCGAGCACAAGCAGAACTCCAAACTCAATGATGCTAGGAAGGGAGATAACTCTCCCTATGCAGGCAGTCATAGGACGACCAGTAACTGACAGTGATGAGGAGTCGTGTGAACCTGATGAATATGTCTTTGATCTACAAAGCAAGCTTGACCACATCCACTGTATGGCAAGGAAGTGCCTGAAAAAGAAAACAGACTATCAAAAACGGTACTATGATCTGACAGCAAAGAAGAGAACACTTAAAGCAGGTCAGTTGGTATGGGTACATGACACACGCAGGAAGGTCGGAGTTTGCCAGAAGCTCACAATGAGATGGAAGGGTCCATTCCTGATAACAAGACGAATAGACGATGTGACATACATGGTGAAGAAGAGTCTAAAACAGCCAGCAAAGGTGCATCATATTGACAGACTTCGTAAATATGAAGGGCCAAAGAAACCAGTCTGATGTTGAGATGAGCTAAAAGAAAAAAAAGAAAAATAGAGAAGTGCTAATAATGGATTATATGCACATTGAGTAATAGGACAGTTGAGTTAATTAAGGTGAAAGTTAAGATTGATCACAACTTATTTTTTTACTGGAAATACAGTGAACACGTGCACTGTACCAGAGTTACGCATGTAATTAGGGAATATATTACAAGCGGGGACCTTGTTGGAGAGGGACTGGACTGATCATAATGATGTCTCAATAAAACAATATTCAAACAAGGATGTTTTCTTAATAAAATGAAGTTGAGTGTGATGAGCTTTTACCCTACCTGTATGTGAGGAATGATGACTGGCACAAATGACAGACAATGTGTACTGCTGTAAATAAGAATAATGATGTCCTGATTTCAATTGAGGAAATGTATGACGTACCATTCAAGCAGAAAAACTATATTTCATTACCTACTATCTTACAGATGATGGAGTCCTGCTGGTTGTGTCCTGCCAAGTTCGATAAGAGGAGAGACCTGAAAAACCATCTGTCCACTGCCCTGCATAATGTGCTTCAGGTTGTGTGTTGCTGGTGCCCTAAAGACAGATTATTCAGGCGAGCAGTAGACCTGAAGACCCATGTCAGTAAAGAACACACCAACGTGGTCAAGGATATGCCGGATGATTTCTTTGGA
>NW_018407700.1:3048583-3074029 GCF_002113885.1 Mizuhopecten yessoensis | reverse complement strand
TTTTTTTAACTCGACAGTTTCTATATACTGACGTTTGTGTTTGTCTCATTAAATTGTAATGTTCATGGAAAATGATTTAACATAGACAATATGTTTCACTACTTGACGTACACTGTATATACACTACATTATTGTATATGTATGCTTTCCAAACCAAGTGTTAAATACTTTATTATTAATGGATCCTTATGAACCAATACATTTTAATAATAATCTGCTGATATAGATACATGTACATGTTAGTAGGATACAGTCGCAGCACCCCTGTACAAATATATGATTGATGAAATTGATGTGTAATAAAAACAAGTGAACTGTTTTTATTGTGTTTGTGAACTCTAATTGATGACCACAGAAGACCAAAGCCAGGCCTGCTACAAATTGGTGTCAGAAGTGGGCCTGGCTTTGGTCTTCTGTGGTCATCAATTAGAGTTCACAAACACAATAAAAACAGTTCACTTGTTTTAATTACACATCAATTTCATCAATCATATATTTGTACAGGGGTGCTGCGACTGTATCCTACTAACATGTACATGTATCTATATCAGCAGATTATTATTAAAATGTATTGGTTCATAAGGATCCATTAATAATAAAGTATTTAACACTTGGTTTGGAAAGCATACATATACAATAATGTAGTGTATATACAGTGTACGTCAAGTAGTGAAACATATTGTCTATGTTAAATCATTTTCCATGAACATTACAATTTAATGAGACAAACACAAACGTCAGTATATAGAAACTGTCGAGTTAAAAAAAGAGCAAAGCAATCAGCCTTAGGAATCTTTGTAAAAAGTGCTGATCACAGGAAAATAGCAGACAATGGTTCTTACAACATTAGTTAAATTGAAAGATTTATGGTGTTTGATTGTGTTTGTCAATTAGATTGTTTGGGATTTTATGTGCTTGGAACACGTCGTTTGTGACCTGATTATGGCGATGGTTAACACTATGTAAATGTTTTTTTATGCCATCTGAGAAAATATGGCGGCTTTCTGCTTGAATATAGCATCCAACATTCACCGTATGTAGTCACGTCATTTAATTCAATTTTAGCAATTCTCCCAATGAATTTTTCGTGTTATATTGCACAATATAAAAACAGCAAAAGTGATGACGTCATACTCGAAAATTATTTTTAAAACATCTCGTTTCTATGAGTGTGTTTGGTGAATAAGTCCTGGTGCAGAATGTGGAAAATATTAAGAAACGTGTTTGTCTTTTAATTAATTAAAGCTGAGAATGTTTTTAAACAAACCACCGACCAAGACTTTACTGTAAAACCTCCATAGATGTGACCATTTCTTAAATATTGTTTGAAGTAAAAGCCCCCTTAACAATATAATATCATTGTTTCATACTGTCATGGTCTAGCTTCATGGAGTTCTAACATTAATATCCCTAAGTACCGCCTCACTGAATGACACTATGCATTATGGTAAACGTTATTTAAACATAACGTGAACAATTGGACCATTACGCCTGAGCCGGAGACAAATTTCACCAGAGAATCATTGAGATGCAATAGAAAGATTGGTCATTAGTGTCAATGCCGTTTGTTGTTTATCAGAGTAGATGATTGTACTGTGCCATATACATAACCAATTTATGGAGCGTTCAGACATCCCCTTCTGACACAAGGCCACGCCATTACCGATGGATTGTGATTCGTTAGTAAGCATACGTTTACTTGGACATGATATATCCATTGTCTATCTCGGACATTAAAGTTAGGTTACGATGCTTTCTCGTCAATGCAGTTTCTTTAAATAGAGTACATTTAAGCCTCTCGTGGTTGAGGAAATAAAAAAAACACATCGAGGCTTCCATAGGAAAATATGTATCTTGCTTTATTATCATAGTTCCATATTTGTCTTAAATACGGTGTAATATTGTACGAGTTTGTATTGACTTCAGACTGTGGTATCAATGTATTTGGTGATATATACTGTATCCCTATTAATCCTATTGTACGTGTACATTTGCACGTATATACTGTTAACACATAGGGACAAAATATACTACAACATCAAGAAACAGAGATATAGATGTACCACACCGTCAACTATCAGGGACAAATAATACTATAGTATCCTAACAAAGGGACAAACAATACTATAGCATTCTAACACAGGGACAAAATATACTATAGCATCAAAACACAAGGACAAAATATAGTATAGCATCCAAACACATGGACAAAATATACTATAGCATCCAAACACAGGGACAAACAATACTATAGCATCCAAACACAAGGACAAAATATACTATAGCATCCACACACAGGGACAATTTATACTATAGCATTGTAACACAGGGACAAAATATACTATAGCATCCAAACACAGGGACAAAATATACTATAGCATCCAAACACAGGAACAAGATGTACTATAGCATCCAAACACAAGGACAAAATATACTATAGCATCCAAACACAGGGACAAGATATGATAGAGCATCCAAACACAGGGACAAAATATACTATAGCATCCAAACACAGGAACAAGATCAACTATCGCATCAAAACACAGGGACAGAATATACTATAGCATCCAAACACAGGGACAAGATATACAATAGCATCCAAACACAGGGACAAAATATACCTTAGAATCCAAACACAAGGACAAATCAAACTATAGCATCGAAACACAGGGACACAATATATTAAAACATCCAAACACGGGGGACAAATCATACTATAGCATCCAAACACGCAGACAAATTATACAATAACATTCAAACACAGAAACACATTTTAATACAACATCCAAACACAGGGACAAATTACGCTATAGCATCAACACACGAGAACAAAATATGCTATATCATTCAAACACATGTACAAGTTATGTAATAACAACCAAACAAAGAGACAAACTATACCATAGCATTCCAACACAGGGAAAAATTATACCACAGCATAAACATATATTGACAAACTATACCACACCGTTAACACCTATATATCCTACATATACCACAGCATCAACGCACAGAGACAAAATAAGCATATCGAAAGCAAACAGAGAAATTGTTAATAAATATCACAATAAACAATAGTATTTAAACATAAGGTCAAAATATAACAAAATATCAACGCATAAGGTCTAAATATAACAAACCATCAACATATAAGGTCTAAATATAACAAAACATCCACACATAAAGTCTACATATAACAAACCATCAACGCATAAGGTCTAAATATAACAAACCATCAATACATAAGGTCTAAATATAACAAACCATCAACACAAAAATATAACAAACCATCCACACATAAGGTTTAAATATAACAAACAATCCACGCATAAGGTCTAAATATAACAAACCACCAACACATAAAGTCTAAATATAACAAACCATCCACACATAAGGTTTAAATATAACAAACAATCCACGCATAAGGTCTAAATATAACAAACCACCAACACATAAAGTCTAAATATAACAAACCATCCACACATAACGTCGAAATATAACAAACCATCATCGCATAAGGTCTAAATATAACGAACCATACACACATAAGGTCTAAATATAACGAACCATCATCGCATGAGGTCTAAATATAACAAACCATCAACACAAAAATATAACAAACCATCCACACATAAGGTCGGAATATAACGAACCATCATCGCATAAGGTCTAAATATAACGAACTATACACACATAAGGTCTAAATATAACGAACCATCATCGCATGAGGTCTAAATATAACAAACCATCAACACAAAAATATAACAAACCATCCACACATAAGGTTTAAATATAACAAACAATCCACGCATAAGGTCTAAATATAACAAACAATCACCACAAAAAGTCTAAATATAACAAACCATCCACGCATAAGGCCTAAATATACCAAACCATCAACACATAAAGTCTAAATATAACAAACCATCCACACATAAGGTTTAAATATAACAAACCATCCACGTATAAGGTCTAAATATAACAAACCATCAACGCATACGGTCTAAATATAACAAACCATCAACGCATACAGTCTAAATATAACAAACCATCAACGCATACAGTCTAAATATAACAAACCATCAACGCATACAGTCTAAATATAACAAACCATCAACGCATAAAGTCTAAATATAACAAACCATCCACACATAAGGTCGGAATATAACGAACCATCATCGCATAAGGTCTAAATATAACGAACCATACACACATAAGGTCTAAATATAACGAACCATCATCGCATGAGGTCTAAATATAACAAACCATCCACACATAAGGTTTAAATATAACAACCCATCCACGCATAAGGTCTAAATATAACAAACCACCAACACATAAAGTCTAAATATAACAAACCATCAACACATACGGTCTAAATATAACAACCCATCGACCCGTAAGGTATAAATATAACAAACCATCAACACATAAGGCCTAAATATAACAAACCATCGACGCATAAGGTATAAATATAACGAACCATCAACACATAAGGTCTAAATATAACAAACCATCGACGCATAAGGTATAAATATAACGAACCATCAACACATAAGGTCTAAATATAATAAAACATCAACACATACGGTCTAAATATAACAAACCATCGACCCGTAAGGTATAAATATAACAAACCATCCACACATAAGGTTTAAATATAACAAACCATCCACGCATAAGGTCTAAATATGACAAACCATCAACACATAAAGTCTAAATATAAGAAACCATCCACGCATAAGGTCTAAATATAACAAACCACCAACACATAAAGTCTAAATATAACAAACCCTCCACGCATAAGGTATAAATATAACAAACCATCAACACATAAATATAACAAACCATCCACACATAAGGTCGAAATATAACAAACCATCATCGCATAAGGTCTAAATATAACGAACCATACACACATAAGGTCTAAATATAACGAACCATCATCGCATGAGGTCTAAATATAACAAACCATCAACACATACGGTCTAAATATAACAAAACATCCACGCATAAGGTATAAATATAACAAACCATCAACACATAAGGTCTAAATATAATAAAACATCAACACATACGGTCTAAATATAACAAAACATCAACACATAAGGTCTAAATATAACAAACCATCAACACAAAAATATAACAAACCATCCACACATAAGGTTTAAATATAACAAACTAAGGTCAAAATATAACAAAATATCAACGCATAAGGTCTAAATATAACAAGCCATCAACACATAAAGTCTAAATATAACAAACCATCAACACATACGGTCTTAATATAACAAACCATCAACACATAAGGTCTAAATATGACAAACCATCAACACATAAAGTCTAAATATAAGAAACCATCCACGCATAAGGTCTAAATATAAGAAACCATCAACACATAAAGTCTAAATATAAGAAACCATCCACGCATAAGGTCTAAATATAAGAAACCATCAACACATAAAGTCTAAATATAAGAAACCATCCACGCATAAGGTCTAAATATAAGAAACCATCAACACATAAAGTCTAAATATAAGAAACCATCCACGCATAAGGTCTAAATATAAGAAACCATCAACACATAAAGTCTAAATATAACAAACCCTCCACGCATAAGGTATAAATATAACAAACCAACAACACATAAATATAATAAACCATCAACACATAAGGTCTAAATATAATAAAACATCAACACATACGGTCTAAATATAACAAAACATCAACACATAAGGCCTAAATATAACAAACCATCAACACATAAATATAACAAACCAACAACACATAAATATAATTAACAATCAACACATCAGGTCTAAATATAACAAACCATCCACACATAAGGTCGGAATATAACGAACCATCATCGCATAAGGTCTAAATATAACGAACTATACACACATAAGGTCTAAATATAACGAACCATCATCGCATGAGGTCTAAATATAACAAACCATCAACACAAAAATATAACAAACCATCCACACATAAGGTTTAAATATAACAACCCATCCACGCATAAGGTCTAAATATAACAAACCACCAACACATAAAGTCTAAATATAACAAACCATCCACGCATAAGGTCTAAATATGACAAACCATCAACACATAAAGTCTAAATATAACAAACCATCAACACATACGGTCTAACTATAACAAACCATCGACCCGTAAGGTATAAATATAACAAACCATCCACACATAAGGGCGAAATATAACAAACCATCATCGCATAAGGTCTAAATATAACGAACCATACACACATAAGGTCTAAATATAACGAACCATCATCGCATGAGGTCTAAATATAACAAACCATCAACACAAAAATATAACAAACCATCCACACATAAGGTTTAAATATAACAAACCATCCACGTATAAGGTCTAAATATAACAAACCATCAACACAAAAATATAACAAACCATCCACACATAAGGTTTAAATATAACAACCCATCCACGCATAAGGTCTAAATATAACAAACCATCAACACAAAAATATAACAAACCATCCACACATAAGGTTTAAATATAACAAACCATCCACGCGTAAGGTCTAAATATAACAAACCATCAACACAAAAATATAACAAACCATCCACACATAAGGTTTAAATATAACAAACCATCCACGCGTAAGGTCTAAATATAACAAACCATCAACACAAAAATATAACAAACCATCCACACATAAGGTTTAAATATAACAAACCATCAACACATAAGGTCTAAATATAACAAACCATTTTTCTTACTGCAGCAAAAATCGTAATTAATTACTGAGAGGAGATACATAATGGCAGCATGTTTTATAATTGAGATGAACTGCTTCGCACAAAGCCTTCTAAACGTATGTATTGCTGTTTGCAGTAACATGACATCTGGAAAAATTCAATAAGTTCATCAATGTTGAAATTTATAATCTGAATAAAACGTAATAAAGATAGTATCCTGCAGAAAGCTTATCACTTTGTTGGAGTATTTGTTAGTATCGGTCTGTGTCCTATCATTGTACAATTGTTTAAAAATCAAATGCTAAAGCTTTAGCAAATAAAGTAGTTATGTTATATTTATCACCACCAGCTTTACTAGCTTTTATACCTGGTTAATGCAGACATAGCTTCATACTTGACACGTATCCTGTCCGGCCTGACAAGCTATATTTCATGTTCTGTTTTACATTATATGATCATATCATTGAAGGACAAGCTACTCTGTATATTCTTTAGTATAGTGAGAATCGCTCGGAGGACACCAGCTTATCCGCATGGTTCTATGGTAGCAAAGGTGTTTCCCCCTGTTAAACAAGCGGCCCTGCATGGTTCTGTTTTATTGTAGAAGTATCTCATGGCAACCCAACTTTCCCGTATGTTCTTTGTGTTTGGTAGAATCCCAATACAGGATCAATTTTCCTAGCTGTCGTAACACATATCTTATTTACTTCATTGTCAGTCAGGAGGCAGGTGCTTGTCCTGCAACATTTTATAAAAAAAAAAAAAAAGTTAAATTTAAAAAATAAATTAAAACTAGAAATATGTCAAAATGACATGAAAGTCACCCCATCTCCTGTATGATTATTTCAGTATAATAAATCATTAACTGACATATTTCCACCTGTCAATCAAAATGGTCTAACAATGACCAGGTATGCATACACGCTGTTTAGGTAACCATGCCAACCTACTATGTTTTTCGTGGTTATTTAACTCCATATTATCAGTTGATACTTCTTAGTAAAAATTATTTGTTTGTAAAACTGTCAATATCGTCTAGTCATTGGTTTCCGCCCGTTATATATATTTCCGCGCAGCCATTTTATCAAGCTTTATCTCGTTACTATGTGACCTGCTGGACACAACACAAAGATATTTTAGACGTTTGGCCATCGTCTGTAAACTGACACAAGAATTACCGGAACTTCGTCCGGAAAACATAAGAATTAATCACCGATTAAAAAACATGCATAAATATGCAGTTTTGCTTAATACACTTTTTATCTTGCTCAAAATGAGCACAATGTCAATACCATGTTTTGCCGGTACCTCGAGGTCACCACTGCCACCACACCGCAGAACAATAACATTAAACGGTGTCGAGCGCTTTTATTATAAATTCTGAATATGGCAATGTTCTACTTACCTTACATGACCCTGCACTCTTCCGGTTTTCCATTTCAAGTTCTGCCGTAACGTGTTATGTTGTAAAGTGTCCTAAAGTTGTAAACGTTGTCAGGCGGGATATGAATGTTGATGAAATATTTGTTATTGATGGCGCATTTATTTATAACATATCACCATTTGAAATTATAATGTGACGGCTGAAAATGGTGTGTGAATTAAAAAAATAAAACAATTTCCATAAATGTCGTAAACTTTTTACTTTGGACGAACTTGATTCAGGCGTGCCGTTTACCGCCGGGAAGGCGGCACCTTCCTACTGATTACGAATGTCCCTTAAATCCCGCATGTTCGGCACCTGCCGTTCGATTAGAAGTTTCGCCGGACTGCAGAGAAATGCAAAGCGATACAAAATGTTGTTTGTGTCCGCCAAATTGCGCGTATGCTTTAATGTAGTGTGCCGGCGCCAAACACAAACCCGGTATGTCAAATCAAGTTTGCCCTTTTGCTAGGTGACGTTTTCTTTTGTCATTGCGTGAATAGATGATAAGGAAAAAGAGACGTTATTGAGCTTTTCTACCTGAACTTTTTATTCCAAAATTTAATTTGGTTTAAAAAGAAATTTTACCAATATAGTCATTGGTCAGACATAAACATCTCAATCAATCAATAGCAATATATAATATAACAGTCTACCCCTTCGGGAACCTCAAAGGTGACTGATTCATCTTTGGAACATCTTTAGTTTGAAATTCGGAACGCCTTTTGGTTGTATGTTAGATCTATTCCTAAAATCGATATCGGAGTTATCCAAAAGCTTGTAATTAGCGACAGAAGCAAACCCACGAAAGCTGAAACAGTGGAGGTCAAAATCTGGGACTGAAACCAAAATTAATAGTCCCCGCTGGGGTTCCCCCAGGGGTGACTAAAAAGCAGTTCAATGTCCTCGAAACATACGCACACTGTTACGTTACTTCACACCGTTATATTCCCTGATGGTATGGTTTGTGGTATCTTTGACTTTTAGACAGGCTTGCAGTACAATAGACATCCAGCGCGTCTTTGTATCAATACACATGTATGCTATAGTCTCTCTATACTTTGTCCCTATACTATAAGAAAATAATATATGGGGAAGTTTATATATTTCTTTGAAACTTTTAGGCATATAATCACTGATACAACGTCAAACCTATGCTATGGTCATGTTCGTTATAACGGGTTTAAACCAATTCTCTTAGCATGCCAAGCCTTACACGTCTTTATGAGTGCGAACAAACTGTTAAGCATGTCCAGTTACCGTATTTAACAGCTCTGGCTGAAAGCAGGTCAAAGCTCGAAGTGTGCGCGACCTTCACACACATAGATATATGTATATATACTCCATGCTCATTAAGTTATTTATGTGATTAGAAATTATGTTGGCAAACTGTCTTAATAAACACAGTTACAGTAATGAAGTTTGTGGTGTTGTTTCTGGAAAGTGTAAACAGGCAGCATGGACGGTGACGTAGTCCTGGCTAATCGTGAGTAATGATGTAACCATGGAATGGTTTGTGGTTACTGTGACGGGGCAAACATCGTGATCTGACGGTGATACTAATCGCTATTGATAGTCAACGTCTTAAAGTGCAACTATAATTGTTTTACTGGAGAACATGCCATGTTTGTTGGTTTTCTCATTTTCCCATCGTCCTGGATTAGTTACCTTATTTCCACAGTCCAAATCATCATCCTGGAGTTGTAACCGTATTCCAGGAGTGCTTATTATCATCCTAGAATGGTAACCATATTCCCATAGTGTTTATCGTCGTCCTGGAGTTGTAACCTTAATTCCTATTGTGTTTATCATCGTTCTATAGTGGTGACTATCTTCCCATAGCGCTGATCTTTTTCTTAGAGTAGTAACCTTCTTCCTACCATAGAGCTTATTATCATCCTATAATGTTAACGTTATTCCCATAGCGTTTATCATCGTCCTAGAAGGGTAACCTTCTTCCTCCGACTGAGTTTATTATCCTCCTATAGTGTTAACGCTATTCCAATAGTGTTTATCATCGTCCAAGAGAGGTAACCTTCTGCCTCACTTAGAGCTTATTATCATCATATAGTGTTAACGCTATTCCAATAGTGTTTATCATCGTCCAAGAGAGGTAACCCTCTGCCTCACTTAGAGCTTATTATCATCCTGAAGTGTAAACGCTATTCCCATAGTGTTTATCATCGTCCAACAAGAGAGGTAACCTTCTGTCTCACTGAGAGCTTATTGTCATCCTATAGTGTTAAAGCTATTCCCATAGTGTTTATTATCGTCCAGGAGAGGTAACCCTCTGCCTCATTTAGAGCTTATTATCATCCTATAGTGTAAACGCTACTCCTATAGTGTTTATCATCGTCCAAGAGAGGTAACCTTCGTCCACCCATAAAGCTAATTATCATCCTATAGTGTAAACGCTATTCCCATAGTGTTTATCATCGTCCAAGAGAGGTAACATTCTGCCTCATTTAGAGTTTATTATCCTTCTATAGTGTAAACGCTATTTCCATAGTGTTTATCATCGTCCAAGAGAGGTAACATCTGCCTCACTTAGAGCGTATTATCATACTGTAGTGTTAACGCTATTCACATAGCGTTTATCGTCGTCCTAAAGTGGTACTTTTCTTCCCAAAGTGCCTTTTGTCGGCTTAAAGTGGTAAACATATTCCCATTTTTCTTATTTCAATCCCTGATTGCCTAACTTTATATCGTGGTGACTTGCTGTCCTAGAATGCAAAATATCATCCCGTAGTGGTTACCATCACCCTAGAATGACAACTGTCACCCAAGAAGTGTTCTCACCTCTTCCCGTAGTGCTTTTCATCATTCTTTAGTGTCAGTCTTCATTCTGTTGGGGCTTTCATCACCCCAGAGTGATAATTTTCATCCCAATTCGGCTATGATAATTTCCCAGTGGTTGTTCATCAATAGTTGCTATCATCTTGCAATGGAAACTACAATGTATAGTTATGCAAGAGGTGAAATTCATTCCCTAGAGCCTAGGCTACATCCCATAGTCGCTAGCATAGCCACGTACTGGATATCCTCGCCAGAGAGATTGGTAAGATTGCATTTTAATTAATTTCATGGTCCCATATTTGCCACCATCATACCATAAAAGTATTTTCTTCCATTTCTCAATGACGAGTCTCCATGATGAAATTAAAAATAAAACATAGGCATCCCACAGCTGTTGTATGTTTAGGTGACATTCCTGGCCGTACTAAGAGCGGAAGGTTATCAAATGATTCAAAACACAATGCCTTTTTTCTCTACACCTGCGAAATGCAACGATTATTACTCATTATCTTGCCTGCGGTGTACAGCACTCACCGACAGTCCGACGGCGCCACACTGACAGATCTAATTAGTGTTGCATGCTTCCTTGCCAACAATCTAAATATCAAAAATAATATTCTAGCATTAAAATGTAACCATAAGGCCTATTTTGTAATCTGTAGCACTATAGTTCAATAATGTTTCAATCAAAAAACGAATACGATTCGAAAATAAATGGAATAGTTAAATAAAACTTAAACGGTTTGGAAAGAGCAATAATTGTCGAACAGTGAGGTAAGAATGAGTGTTTCATAGCGATATTCTGATGCAAAAGGATGATCTTATATTAATGACTGATATCTATATCTGCTTCTCTCATATATCAATCATGCAGAGATGCGGCAGAACTATTTAGATTAATGTTTAAGAATAATTGCTGAAAAAAAAAACCACTTAAAGCTACACGCACTTTGAAATTAATACCGAATTCTTAACACATACAGAATTTCGAAGATCACTTTGAGCTTCAGCTTATGTAAATCATCTTAAGGAAAACCATTTATATTCTGACTTCATGTTTAGTTAGAACTGTAATTAGTAAAAACAATGCATCGTTTTAAATTAATGACATACAATGTAATTAAAATAAATATATGGGTAAATGTTTGAAAAAAATGCATTTCAGGATTCTAAATCGGTAAATTCTTGTATTGATAATTTCAAATATAAACTGTAAAGCATGCATAAGGTAAACAATTGAAATATTTAATAAAAAAAAAAGTGTATTAAAAAGGAGGCTGGAATTTCTGTCCTCAAAATAGCATTATGAACAATGTTCTAGTCAAAAACGTAGGAGAATCCTTGTTTTAAAAACATGAATATGACCAAATGAAACCAATAACACTAAAACCAAAAACGAACGTGCACATTTATGCTTCATATTATAGCACCGTTGCTGCATTAGAAAACTGAAATATCTGCAAGGACAAATGGTAAAAGCTGGTTTTTTTCTTATTTTATCCCAAACTATATTTTCCCCAAATACAGGCTGATTGAGCCAAAAATCTGTACTTGGAAATTAAAACAAACCAATGCAAAAAGTAAAATGTCTGACTCTGCAATGACACAGAAAACATAGTTTTTATTTTCAGCGCTTCCATCCTGGTTTTAATTTGAAATTAAATTCCTCGAATCAATCGTTTGGTGGTAATTATGGAACCGCTTGGGAAATCCGGAATAACATATTTTGTTCTCGGTAGACTCTTGCTCCGGTTTCTGTAATCAATATTGCATCTTACCACTACTAAAAAAGAGCGCCGCTTAAGTTTAGAGCTGTGTCAGCCTGTAATTACTGCCGTACATTGTAAGAGCGAATATGTTTTACTCGTTGTAAACTGTCTCGTCCTATTATACATTAAAACATTAATGAAATGACCAGAAAAATGCCATAAATTAAATGCACATGGACATCACTATAGCTTAAACGGAAGAAAAACACAAGAACCGAGGTGATACAAAACGGAAGGACAACACAGGAACCACGGCGATACCAAACGGAAGGACAACATAGGAACCACGGCGATACTTAACGGAAGGACAACACAGGAACCACGGCGATACCAAACGGAAGGACAACACAGGAACCACGGCGATACCAAACGTAAGGACAACACAGGAACCACGGCGATACTAAACGGAAGGACAACACAGGAACCACGGCGATACCAAACGTGACGTGAGGACAACACAGGAACCACGGCGATACCAAACGGAAGGACAACACAGGAACCACGGCGATACCAAACGGAAGAACAACATAGGAACCACGGCGATACCAAACGTAAGGACAGCATAGGAACCACGGCGATACCAAACAAAAGGACAACACAGGAACCAAGGCGATACCATACGGAAGGACAACACAGGAACCACGGCGATACCAAACGGAAGGATAACATAGGAACCACGGCGATACCAAACGTAAGGACAACACAGGAACCACGGCGATACCAAACGTAAGGACAGCATAGGAACCAAGGCGATACCATACGGAAGGACAACACAGGAACCACGGCGATACCAAACGTAAGGACAGCATAGGAACCACGGCGATACCAAACGAAAGGACAACACAGGAACCAATGTGATACCAAACGGAAGGACAACACAGAAACCACGGCGATACTTAACGGAAGGACAACACAGAAACCACGGCGATACCAAACAAACGAATGCACATAAATATGACCTCCCCCCAAAACACAATAGCTGTTAATTAAACACCTAATTATTCGGGGTGTATCGAAACAGCATTGCCCATTAATTGATTGTGTTAAACCATTATTGAGTAACCTTCATTGTCTGTTCCACTTAAATCTATATCAAAACAAATATCATTTTAGATAGTAGGATTGAACTTTATGTCATGATTTTGTATTTGTTATCCAACAATATTAAGAAAATTGGACGTGAAAGACCGCTAAATGGCTTAAAATAATCAATTTATCTTTTTAATGGACTATTTATATATATATTCTTTCGATTTTGAAGCTTCCACTTAATTGTGTTTGATAATAAGTCGACAGTAATAATATGAAAAGGCAAGGCCTAAAAAGAACGTTGCTTTTGTTGATCTCTGATATTTACTGATTCAGAATGAGATTAGATAAGCTTTATTAGCAAGTCAAGGAATAACCATAAAACACAAGCTCTAGTGAGAGTTTAAGACCGACCTTACCATTAGGGGAGACTGGAGCAAGTTTTATTAAGTCCTTTCTGGGAAGTATGTTAGCACGTCCGTTTTTGAAGAATGATTTAACTTTTCCTGTCAGAGGATCGGAGGGTCGAACGAGCCCCGCCATTGGGTAAGTTCGGAAAGACATTCGGATAGGTTCGGTACTCGTTGAAATTAGCTTGATTATGACGTCATAAAGCATGCAACGTAATATTTTACCGCCAAGTTTACGACTTTTCATGTGTTGCATGGGCCGATCTTGTTCCGGTATGATGGGCCAAACCTGTCCAGGCCCAAATTGCTATTTCAATAAATTCTTAAAGTATAACAATATGACAGTAGGTGCTTGGCTTGGCTTTTATGTATATCATTTGAAGCTGTCAGTGTGTTACACGTTTGACCGTAAAAAAGTACCAATTCCGTTTACAGAAAGTTAGCATAACAAGAAAGAAGCGAGATCCAGATTTCCTTTCAACCCTCTCAAAAGTAACATCCTCTTACTTATTAAATGTCCATCCAACTAAACTACCAAGATCCTTAAAGTTGTAAATATTAGCTCAAAAACAAAAAACATCAGGGGTGGCCGAACTTGCCCAAGTCTCCCGTGTGTAGACTTTTTGTATCATAGATGATTGGTAAACATGTATTTACAAAATAATTTTTGCATCAATGACGCCATTTTCGTCCAGTCAAAGCTAAAGCAGATATTTGTTCTTGTGTGTTACTTATATGGCGGGTCGGGTGGCGCAGTGGATAGCGCTCGTCTTCACAAATATAACTGGATTTTATCCAGGTCTCCTGCCCGATTACACGGGTTTTCTCCGGATGCTCCGGTTTCCTCCCACATTAAGTTGATGGAGATGAGTTGGGAAAACTGTTTGGTAATTGCTATAGAAAAAAGTTCATATTAGATATTTGACAATAAATCTAAAAAAATGTTTGAAGATATTAGTTCAAAAAAACACACCAAAAAACAGAGAACATTTTAATACTTTGATGTAACTGAGATTGTCGTTATATCAATATGTAGTCTCAATTCCTGTTCCATCCTGAAACACGGGGTTGAATTTCAAATTTTGTTACAGTCAGCGAAGTTTGACAGGTAAGGATTCCAAATAAAAAAAAATCACTCAGAATGAATGTTAGTTTATATATTAATAAAAAAAAAAGTAATAAAAACATGAAGATTGTGTTTACTTTATGTAGATGTGCATGTATGTGTTTAAACACAATTGCCTTTGCTTCAAGGATACACTTCTGGAAAAAATTAAGGGCAATGTGTAGCATGGAGAAGCAACCGTTTACGCATGCATGTGTTACCATTAAAGAGCTTCGGCGCCCGAAGCTACGCTCTTTTAATGTGATTGGTTCATGGATTGGTTGAATTGGAGATTACTCCATCAAAAGATTGATCGATTAACTGGTATGATCGAATCTGCCGTGTAATGCAAATTTAATGATGATGTATAATATAAAAGATATTTATATAAACAATTCCGTGTTATTATTCTGCACTTTAACAATTCACTTGATACAAATTGGGTCAATATATAACCGGATATGTCATTGCATGTACCTATACACATGTTTGGTCCGTTATAGTACTGTCTTTAAACACATATTTTGATGTTACATGTTAATCTCAGCATTGTGGTAGCAGCCTTTACTTCTCTACTTTCGGAAACTACCGGAAGTCATCATTGCTGACGTTGATACAGTAAAACCTGATAGACTGCGACATGACCAGCCAATACGTTTTTATCAATATCTAATCCAAATAGGCATACTCGAAGATTGGATTATCTTTCTTTATAGGTCATGGTTATTGATTTAAATGCATTTTATTATCTTTCCAGGGTTTTTTCCTATAAACAAGTATAATTTTCTTGTCACTTGTACTTTCTGCTGTGTCATTAGATTGTGTCTATGCCGTAGTAAATATAATCACCTGCCAAGCGCACTTCCCGAACGTATTATTAGATTGTACGGACTATAGCCTGTACGGCACTACAGTTGCCCTCGGCATGTCTAGCTCACAGCCGTTAATTGCCTGTATTGGACAGCGTTTTCTTTGTGTAAATATATTTAACTGTTTATATATTTCATAAAACATCCCCATTGCTTTCGTGTTTGCAGATAATAATCCTATTTGTCGATACAAACTTCAGTGTTCGACCGTATCCGTGAACTTTCGTGTGATGGACGTGTTCAACCTTAACGTGTGTACACCTTGGTCAATCTGTGCTCGTGAACTTCTGGACTGACCAGTTAGTGTTAACACCATGATTGACCTGTGTGAGTCGATGGACATTTTATTTGTTGACCACTTTGCGTGATTATTTCGCGATTGATCAGTTAGTGACAACTTGGTTAACTTGTACGTGCTTACATGCGTCAGCTGAGCTGTTTACCATACTTAGCGGACGTTTTAGAAATAAAGTAATGGATATCAAATAAACAAGAAGTCATCTGCAAAGGGGCCAGACCAGGGTTCGAACCCGGACCTCCGATCATTATACACTCTAACGGACCTAGATGTCTACTCAACAGTCGTTGCCCCAGTCTTACAACAGTTATACCTTAAACAAAATTAAAGGGAGGTTACAATGTATGGAAATCTAAAGGGTGATTCATTAGTGGTTTGCAGTTGGACAAGGTTTATCAAAAGGTTAACGCAGCAGAAAAAGCTTATTCATAGCAGGAACCGGTTTGGTATAAAGTGAGATAGGAATGCACAGTAGGAATGACTGATCGATACAGCTTTGTTTGGTAAATTATCCCGAACATTCAAAAAGATCAACAAAAAGCTGCCAGGAATGCACTTTTTGATTCTTGTGTTGTTATAGCAAAACTAATGAATTGTGCTGTGGTCTTGTAACAAAGACACGCTCACTTTCAATCTGCTTAGGGCCTGAGACGATGATTTGCTGTGATGGAGTTCAGCTGCTGGTTATAACCAGGGATACTTTCAGAGGTGGAATTGCAAACAAATTGATAAAGTGTTAGAGGAAACAGAGGCCTAACTTGTGCCCAATCCAATTGCTTGGCAATAAAATATGTTTAACTAAAACACGGCCTACAGTAACAATTAAAGTCTAAGCTTGTTCCATAACCTCGTGGAAGACTTTACGCAGACAAAATGCCCACCCATTAATTCCGAAAATAAGCCATCGACAGACTGACCATTTCGATAGGTGAAGTTGATGTGGTCTGCCGTCAGACGACGAGAGTTCTTTCGGGGGTTATGTACTCGGAAAGATAAATAGATATTAGCGTGACGCTCTGTTAACATCAAGTCCACATATATACTTCGAGCTAAAACGGAAATGTTAATAAATATAGAGTCAGTCGTTTACTGCCGACTATGATTAAGTTCTAGTGATACAATCGAGTACATCACTGATAGTTGAGGGAACATGGAACAGTACTGGTAAACGGTTTATTATCGCCCTCTACCATACATAGTACGTCAATTCATCAAAACACTTCAAAGCTTCTCCAAGTAATAAGGCCATTTCTGATAATCGATGACTGACTAGTACTGTTCCCCCTGTGTCTGAGGATTGCACTCCAGTTCGGTGATAAACATGTCTAGGTATATTCCAATATGTACATTGTTTTTTATTCGCAATTTCGATTGTAGGTGCTAATGTATATCAAAATGTTAAACCCTGGAATCATATGTTTCTTCAACTGACATCAAGTTGATCATCTGTCAAATTCCCATTATTGTCGAAGTCAAGGCAACGTATTATTACTAGAACGGGTCCACATGTTGTACATTTGCCATTTACGAGCACAGTACTTGGAATGTTCTGCAAGTGGTGGTTTATGATATATTTCCATATGTGTTGGTGTCAAAAATACTTTTGCTGTTTATTTGTATCGACTTGTGTACAGACGCATGTTAAAATTTGCCCTGTTAATATGAATTATCCTTGGTTTTCCTTGAAACGCTTTTTCTTTTCACATTGTTATGACTCTCACACTGATCATTATGATCAAGATCTAATCAGTTGAACGGTGAATGGGGGTTTGTGTAAATGCCTTGGGTGTCAATATTGTTTTAGTCCATATATGCAAGTCAAAATGTATAGTTACTGAACCAAAAAGGGCAATCCAGAAAAGGAATGTGTCGTACAGCGTTAGCATATAGCGCTTTTTTCGAATGTTTGGCATCATAGAGTAAGGCACTGTTGCGCAAGTTGAAAGTAAAACTAAGGTAAATAAATGGAGCTTTATATCATCATGAAGGAAAAATAAATAATGTTGGCACAGTTGTACCCAGTAGGTCCAGTTCTCGTGATTCAGTCCCGCAGTGTTTGGAAAAATCCTATGGTGTTGTCTTATTCGACTGAAAGTTTTGTTGTTTATCTGAAACCACGATCAGTGCGTAATAAAAACGCGCTCGTGTTCATCCAATCAAACAACAAGATGATTAATTATATCGTCGTCATCTTGTCAACCTGTGAAATGAAATAAATGAGCAAGGCATGTCTCGATTATTGCGTTGACACGGATAAGTCAAGTAATGTTGAAGTCCATACTATGATGAATTATAGATCCGGAACCAATATTTAGTCATGGATTGATAAAATACTTCAAAACAGTACAAGTATGTATGTATGTATGTATGTGTGTATGTATGAAGAGTGGTCCGAAATATTTTTATTGAAACGATTAAGCTACTGTAAATGTTTTACCTTAAAAAAAGCTACTGTAAATGTTTTACCTTAAAATAGGTCGAAGTATTGACCTAAATCTGAGCAATGTTCATTATGCAGGGAATACAGAAATCATTTTACCGACTATTACATACTCTCCTACGCAACATTTGGCCTTTACTCGGACTCGTGTATATATCAAGCTTTAACTAAGAAACCATAGAGCTCTTTGTAATGTAACCTATTAAAATGGCACGGTTTGATAGATCATGTCATGTGACTTTTTTCGATCAATATTCCTTTATCCTTAATTTTTATCAATATCAATCTTAAGAAGAGATTATTGGAGTGTATAAATGTTAGCCAATGTAGTCTTATTAAAGCACCTGCATAATAACCTAATTGATATTTGGTATTACAATTCGTCCATTTTTATTATATATGTGAATTTATTTCCATCAATGTCATTTTATAGAATACAATATATTCCCGATTACAAGCACGAAGAAAGTTTCTACGAAAATCGCGTCTTTTCTGCTAAAGAGATTCACCTTTTCAAACTTTTTAAAAACCTGTTATAATAGTTCTGTTAATTACAAATATCTAGTTTTTGACACAATTTTTTCAGATGCATGAAGCATGTTTGCGTCAATTACAATTTATCATAAATTGCTTAATTAAACTCCTGATTCATTACATCAAAACGAGATTTGAATGTGATTACAACCTCTAAGAAGAGCACATCCTTGATTTATTTGTTTGATAACTTGCTAAATTCTTAAATAGATGATTCCTTACTGACTGTTTTCTTGTGATAACTATAGATGAATTGTTACCAGAGGTGATGTAATACTGATTTGTTGTTAAACATGTTTCTCTGATGCCATATGTTTATGAAAAAAGGCCTGTTCTAATATTGATGTGTATACTTTATTTGAATTGATTTAAACCGATATTCTCGTGAAGTGAGATGCTCTATTTGGACCCGGTGCAATGTCGATTCAAAATAATATTTGACATACTAATTTTGTCATTGTTATATTTAATGCTTTACCAACAATCTGAATCACTTTTAAATCAAGTGGTATGATACAATATATAATTTAATCTATCTCTTGTTTATTTGTTTATCAGATTTCTCAGTCGTTTCTTTTTAAACGAATGGACTGACGTGTTGGTACTTTTACATGATGAAACATTAATGAATTTTAGCAAAACATGTTGTATGTAAGTACATGTAACACGTTCACAACGTATTCACCTTATTTATTTCAAATAATCGTCTGTATAAATCAACTCAGGATATCAATCTTTTAAAAGTATTTAAACTATCCATAAAACAGGTAGTTAACCTATCGCAATACTCAGCTCCCTACCTTTATGCGTCACGAAGCGTTATTTTATCATCTGCAATAATGGTATTGTTATAATAGTATCGGTGTTTTTTCAGGTAAAGCTATATCCTTTGACAGAAAAGATTCTTATTTGTCTACATGTCTTTCTCAATTATCAATTTTATGACAGAATAGGGTTGAGCTAAACGAATTCGCCGGTATGTTTTTCTAATTGCCGAAGTCTGGCATTTTGCTAGTCACTTTCTGAAGTAAGCAATTTGAAAAAAACGACATTCTGCGTCCCGTTTGCTGCTCTAAACCTCTTTACAGTATCAAATTTAAACACTTTTTCTCTCGACAAAACAAGGAACTAAAGAACAAAACATCCTATCGATAATTCAAATAATAGGACTGGTTATGTATGCAGCAGGGGAAATATAGCATCCCCGTCGTCATAGCAAGAACACACTTCCATGCTACAGTACAGAATACTGTCTCTACGTGACAATATAATGCTGAGATTCAAACTGTAAAGGCATTAGCAAAAGGGCCAAGCGAGGATAATTCAAACATATGAAAGCAGAAACGGACAGGAAACACAACAGCATTCGGAACTAGAAGAACCGTTTTCGGCAATCGGAGACCGCTCATTACGCTATTAGATTAAGAAGATACTTTATATTTAGCAACTACAACGAATTAGTATAATGAAAACAGTTTAACAAAATTAACGGTTGGTAGGTAGATGTGGAAATGAAAAAAAAACACTTAACTGTCGATTACGTTGTAATACTTCTGCAGTAGTCGACTAGGGCATGTAGACGCACCCAACTACAGCTTTTTAAAGACTCGACTTGAGGCTATTTGTAGGCTCATCTAGAAACTAATTAATCAATTTGACAACAGGTTGTTGATGGACTCAACAAGGGATTATTGACGAACAAGGTTAGATGTTAAGTCGACCAAATGTTATAACATGTACACATGTATCAAACATTATTATTGAGGTTATAAACACTCTCAACTAAAAGGTATTGCCATACTCAAATGAAAAGTATTGACACACTCGGCTATAGATTATTTTAGTAACGTTTATGATTGGGTCGCACAACCAAAGCATATTCGGGTGCGTTGCTATTAAGTGAAAACATGGTAAGCAACTTGACCAAAACTGAACAGGCACGATGGTTTACACGTTTTATTTATAGTCCGTTTGTTTCCTTTCCTTTCCATTTGGAAAGATTTTCAATGAAATAAAGCTTCATTTCGTATGTACGGTACCCTGTCGGACATGCAGATTACCTGCATTCAATAGCACAATCTTAAATCTATTACCACCAGCAAGCTCCAGTTACGTTCTCTCTTGATGCAAAAACATCAGCTGTTCGAGGACGAAACATGCTCTACTTCAGAGGCCGGTGATGTATGTTACTGTTTTTATCATCTTCCTGAAACATCTTTCAAATTTGTTCTTTTAAATTAGTTTTTTGGTGGTGGGGGTGATGCCCATAAATTTATTAAATCGGATAGGATGCTGGTTGTGTTCTGATATGCCCCAAATGTTAATATGCTTTCAACAAATGGTTCCACGGTACGCTTTAGGAGAATATTGTAGTTCTACACCTCTTCCTTAGAGGACATGTTTTTGGTAATTGGTATCAATGTTGGAAACCAAGGTCCTGTACGTACATTTATCACAAAACAAAGTGAAACTAGACTTTTTCGCTATCCACACAACATGGATCAATTTTACAATATGTATTGCCGTTATTGAAGTTGCCTGTATTCTACCATTTATACTAACACATTCCTCCTATATCCAAACTATTTACCTTTGTGAAGATAGTAGCGCATGATCATTACCCGTTAACTATCGAGTTACTGCTTTCACATTAGAGTAGACAAAGGCACTCATAATTAACCTTTGATACGAAACGTTGACTTCAGACGTGGTAACACAAATAAAACAAATGACGTCTCAAAGATTCCACACTAAAATTACAGATATTTGAATGGTAAGCGTTTCCTGCATCATATTTGGGATTTATCATCTCCAAGAACGCATCAAATTCTACTGAGTCGGCACTTGTCAGCTTAGTTGAAAAGTGGTTAAAGAATAAGGATGAAGGTAAACTTACAGGTGTCCTGTTCCTTGATCTAAGCAAGGCATTCGACACAGTAAACCACCATGTGCTTCTTCACAAACTCAAATGTTATGGATTGTCAGATATGTGCTTTAGATTCTTTTTTTTCATACCTTAAGGATAGACACCAATGTGTAAATTTAAAGGTAAAATGTCCAATTTTGCACCCCTGACAATTGGTGTTCCTCAAGGATTCACCCTTGGGCCCTTGTTTTTTTTTTTATACTTTATATGAATGACTACAGTAAACATGTCCATCATTGTTCTGTCACTATGTACGCTGATGATACCACAGGATGTAGTAGGGGCTACTGTACACGATAATGAATTTAGACTGTCAGAGGATCTAAAGCGTACAGTAAAGTAGATGGACCAGAACAAAGTAAGTTTAAACCTGAGTCAGACCCAATGCATGATGATTGGCCTACCCAAAGCCTTTCAAAGGTAAGAAAACTTAAACCTGAGATCAATGGTCATGTCATTGAAACTGTACATAGTGCCAAACTTCTTTGTGTTATAATTGATGAATGTTTGAGCTGGAAGAACCATATAAAATATGCATGTGTAAGACCATTTATGTCCATCTGTATGGCAAAATAAGTGTATAATAGCATTATTTTACCACACTTTTTATATTGTTCCGTGGTATGGTGTAATCCATCCAATATTGAATATTTAAACAAACTGTTTATGCTTCATAAATGAGCAGCAGGAGTAGTTCTTAAAGTAATAGACATTTTTACCCCAACATCTGTACTTTTACAACTTTTAAGGTAGCTCCCGTTGCAGAAATTTGATGATCCTAGGAAATGCTTGTTCTTTTAATAGCAAAAATACTTTATGCGAAAAAATGTAGAACAACTAATTAGAAGAGATGTTTTGCAGAAGCTTTTATAGATGTGAGCATTTTATGAACCAATTTTGAAAGCTCACTCCATATTTGTACCTACAAAAATGTAGTATGTGTCCTTTAAGAAGGAATACCTGCAGACAATGTTTAGATATGACGAATATTTGTTATTCTTTAACTTGTCAGGATCTGCCTATGTGATATTTTTATTATTTATTTATACTGTATATGTCATTTTATGTATCCTGTCCATGTCCATTGTGAATTGTGTATTACAGGGCCATATTGTAAATTAGATGTAAATCTAAATACGTAACCCTGTCTAAATAATAATTGAAAAAAATATGATATTGGTTACAGAAAAGTGTTTACTTATGCTCAATAGTATAGTGTTATATTTGAAAATAAATGTCACAACGTTTTTATTTATATGTGCTCGTGTAGCTTAAATCAAGAATTCGATGCATCCTGTGTCCACTGGCATGCCTTAGAAACGAATATTTCACTGTCATACCTTAGCAACAGATATTTCACCGCCATACCTAAGCTACGAATATTTCACTGCCATAGCTTAGAAATAGATATTTCACTGCCATACCTTACCTACGAATATTTCACTGTCATACCTTAGCAACAGATATTTCACTGCCATACCTAAGCTACGAATAATTCACTGGTATTTCATTTCATAAGATTTTATTGACTTTGTGTTTGTCAATTGGATTGGACATCAGGCTAGGCCTATTTAAGTCCTTTCCAAACTTATTTACAAACATTGCATATATATTACGTCATAACAATCCAATCAAATAGTGCAGGGGAGATAACTCCAATTTAGCTTGTGAAATGAACATTTTCAACTTTGTTTTTAATCATTTTCTGTTTATGTTTTAGATATTAATGATTAAATAAATCATGTATATTTATTGACCACCTATCCTACATAAAATCAAAGGGATACAGGCCAAAAAGTCCTTGTGTATAAACACATTGGCCATCTGTAGGATAAGTTACCAAGAAATAAACATTTTGTAAAATTTCAGAATATGATATGGAACCATATAGGAAAATGTAGTTCTTATTATATATTATTGGAGTTGATTCTCTTAATTTTTTTTTAACAAAGCACTATAGAATATTCATGTAACTATGAAATAGTTCGAACAGGTTATAGAATAGTACACTCATAAATTCCATCCAGTCCAGCCGAATACCAGAGATGTTGTGAAGATAGATATACACCAGTATCAATACTTATTAGCAGAGTGATCATGACACTATAAATAATAGCATCACTTTCAATGTAAAGTTTTGCTGTGAGTGGATTACATATCAAGCCTATTAGTTTGACAAATGTAGTCAGATATACTTTGTAAAATGGATATGTTAAGGTGGCTCCACACATCGTCATCAGCGTCCATTTTCGTGAAGTACTTCCGGAAAAAGTACAGCTCGGACTCTATTATCTTGATCGAAATGTGCATGTACACCGGGTCGTCATTTCCGTATTGCGTATCGGGCATTCAATATCGTAGTGCAAATTATAGTAACACCTGGGCCGTTTTCGTTTAAACGGTCAAACCGATCGGACCACTGTTGTTCATTTATTAAATAAGGTCGGAACTAGTAATCTGATGCTGCTTTCAGGCGAGCCTTGAGAAAGCCTTGCAAGGCCTGCATACACATTTGCAGGTCCGCCAGGATTTATACCCGAAATTGTTACATTTAAAAACGGTCAAACCGGTTGCTCCGCATAAACGAACAGTCCCCTGGTAAACAATAGTACACATGCGTGCCGATGTTATGTCAACACCCGATATCGAGATTTTACCGGTAAATGTATAATCACATGTACTTCAGGAATAAAGCTTTCCAATTCATAGACATAAACAGGCTCACGGGAAGACAGTGACATGAGACCAAACGACCTCAATAAGGTCATATAGGAAACGCATGGAATGCGTACGTACCAACCTCACATGTGCATATCACGTGCTTACACGAGTTCGTTACGATTTTCGCTGTTGAGGGAGTTTCGCTCTGTCGATTAAATCGTGTTTACAAATGTAGTCTACTTACTCTGTGAAAATAATGTTTTGTAAAATATCAAGATACCTATGAAATGCATGTGTGAGTGCACATGAGAACGGCATACCATGCGATAGCCTCTGGTCACATATGTACCTGACATGTAATTATAAATATACCGTGAGTTAGCGGACTGTGGAATGATGTCCAAAGTGTACATGACTGAGGGTAATTTGGTTCCATTAAAGAA
>NW_018407700.1:2967887-3039963 GCF_002113885.1 Mizuhopecten yessoensis | reverse complement strand
TCATAACTGGGCAGAAAATTGGCTTGTTAAATTTAATCCTAATAAAACTGAAGCACTACTAATTTCTATTACCAATGCTGAGCTTGATGTCAATCTCATTTTTAATAATGTTAATATTGATTTTATTGAACATCATAAACATCTAGGCATTTTCCTAGATGCTAACTGTAAATGGACTCACCATATTGATAACATTTGTAAAACTGTTACGAAACAAATAGGAATTCTCCGCAAGTTAAAATATACTTTAAATCGCAAGACATTAAACAGAATCTATCTTACTGTTACGAAGTTTGGGACGGTTGTACAACTGCCGATGCAAATAAACTTGAAAAACTCCAGTTAGAAGCGGCGCGTATTGTCACCGGCCTGCCATCTTTTGCTAGTAGAGCGTCTCTTTACTTCGAANTCTCTCTCTCTCTCTCTCTCTCTCTCTCTCTCTCTCTCTCTCTCTCTCTCTCTCTCTCTCTCTCTCTCTCTCTCTCTCTCTCTCTCTCTCTCTCTCTCTCTCTCTCTCTCTCTCTCTCTCTCTCTCTCTCTCTCTCTCTCTCTCTCTCTCTCTCTCTCTCTCTCTCTCTCTCTCTCTCTCTCTCTCTCTCTCTCTCTCTCTCTCTCTCTCTCTCTCTCTCTCTCTCTCTCTCTCTCTCTCTCTCTCTCTCTCTCTCTCTCTCTCTCTCTCTCTCTCTCTCTCTCTCTCAATAATAGATAAATGTAGTGATTTAAACTATGAAAGCCATCTTATGATGTGTATATACAATTATTTATCTTATAAGGAAAGGGCGTTAATAATGTTCATGTAACTTGTGCCCAATCCTCTTGCATTTTTTGGCAATAAAATATGTTTAACTAAAAAACTTGGCGCCTTTAGTTTGATTCGCTTTGATACATTGACACGTACAGTCCTATACTGCCACTGCATTCGAGAAAACAGTTTCCTAGCGCCTCATTGATACAGTTAATGTAGGTTTTGCAAACGATTTGAAGGCTTGGTATTATTCCTACGTTCAAAGTGGCGCAACACACTTTTCACAAATATGAAACCTATCTACTTGAATCAATTCTAAGATGATATTTGACGATAAACAATAGAGAGTACTAATATGAATAATGGCGCTTTGCGATAATATAAATACATATAAATACTCTATTGTAAATGATGTAGGTTGTCTTCCTCCTGTCTAAGTATTTGCAAACGCAAACATATACATAAAAAAAATAATGTGACAAGAAACATAACCATTATACTATCAAAACATTAGTTTGCAAAGTGTTTGTTTGCATGATATATTTAGGTGTTTGCGTATTACATAAATCGATGAATGAGCAGAGAAGTAATAATGAAATTGCGGACAATGAAAAATGTCAAATTCCCGAGATAATCAGCCCCTTTGTCATCATCAAATCAGTTTATATCACAAAATACAAAGGAGAAAAAATCGCGTTTAGTTACTGTTGGACAATACATTTTAGCAAATCCCTCAGGCCGGCTGTCACATGAGGCCTATATAAAATGAAAATTATGAATCAGCAATATTTGCACAGCGGAATATTTCCAATTGAATCAAAATGCATTAAAAAAAAACCCACAGAAGGCCACTTAACGATGAGAATAACCGAGACTCGATTATTAATACAAACTACATTGTGTATATATTGTAGAATCCAGTGAACACCAAGACAATGCCAAGGAAAGTACAATCATTCGATCTGAACATTGATAACACTAGGCCGAGGAATGATTAGGAGAATACGACAAGGTGTTCAGGAGTGAAAAGCGTCTTCTGCTTCATCGACTTCACCCGACTTGTTTACCTCGGACAATCCAAGTCACACCTCATTCCAATAACTGGGGTAGTGTTGCACCTTCAGCATTGATTCATTAAAGCATGGCTATATGTTCCACATGTGACGCAATGGACACCTTCACTTCCTTGTGAGCCACTACAATGTTGATTTGAGGCTACTGAAGGACAAACATAAAACACAGGGTATCGAAAGACAGAGGCTGAATAGACTATCGACAGGTTTAATGATCACCTTTTTTCATATGTTGCCCTTGCTTAAATAATTGAGTTATTATTTTGTTGACGCTTTCGTATTCTCTTCTTTTTTTCTCTTTCTGTTTCTACAGTAGTTTAGACCAATTTTGAATTCCACCTCTTTGGCCTCATGTATCATTGATGAGTTCTAGAAGAACAAAATATCCGTATGGTGATGCATAATTCATTTTTGGTATAATGTATCTATAAGCTTTTTCAGAAATGAAGATTATGATTTCCTTGTTTAGCTTTGGTGTCTTAAGAGGCACATTAGGGTCAGATGAAGTAGTGTTTCTCGACATCGACACTCCGAGTAACGAGTTAGAAACACGGAAATGCAACAATAATAAAACATCTTTCTTGGTCCTTCTACTCGTTGCTCAGTCCCTGTCGTCTTTTTGCCTAGTTCCAGGCCGTTTAATCCCTGTGTTTTGACGTTACGGTATGCATTACTTGAACAGCCATACCATCTTATTTTACTCAAGTCTGTTTTATAGTACGCGTTATTAAAAACGAGACAGGTGATAAATACTGCCCGGTGTTGCTTTCGTGTAAACCATCTACATATGGTATTTACAAGAACAGAAAATATCCCTGTCAGTTAATAGGTTATCATTCCTTACTTAACTGCCAAAATAAAGCGTCGACCATTTATTTCTGAACTACATGACACACTTTTGTAGCTTGTAAAATAAATACAGATTATAAAATATCAAATCATTCTATCTTTTTACGTCGTTATTGAGATTAAAACTGTTTCAAATTTTCAATTTCAGAAAAATAATGCTATGAAATGGACGGGTTTTGTGGCGTTTTAAACGAGATAAAGCGATATTCCTCTGACGAACCCATTTATGAAAAGTGATATAGTGGAAAGATATTCGTGGTTTTATATTCATTTCTACAATAATGGTAGCCCCAGGTTTATTACAAAATATGAGAAACCTTGATATTAAAGAACAGCTTTCATTGTAATGGTATTTTATTCAAATTTAAACTGACACGTCTGACGTAACAAATGATCCTATCACCAGGTCAGTACAATCTTAAACGTTCAGACATCGGCCTATTTTGTGAATCAAACAATGGCCATATTACCTGAAAGTATTTCGTTTAATACAAATTAAATTTGTACGCATTCAATTCTTCCTTCACATAGAAAACTTAGACTTGTACAACGATCTTTTAAATACAAGTTAGTATTCCCTGTTAACAGCAGAAATGCACATTTTAATGAAAAATAAAAATGAATAAGATTGAAACTGCTTGAATCCCCATGCGTTGATGGAATAGGACTTCTTTTTAGCTGGCTTTCACAAGTAATTTGAATGCGATAGCTTAGAAGCCCGTTAGTGCGGCATGAATTAATATCTTATTTAAGGCGCCATTATTACAATAAGTTTATATAATAATATTATTTTTTTTGTGAATGACCGTAGCGACTAAACAACGACTGGTCTGAGTACATCTTGACTAAATTAGATGAACAGATCACATGGGCTTTGTGAACAATGTTTGCTTGCCGAAATATTCACAACTGAAGTTCCAATTTAATCCGCCTTGCTACTTCCAGTCGCCATTTTGTAAACAGGGTCTAATCTCGAGCTGATGCGCGTTTGAAAGAGTTTGAAGTATTGCAAAGCTTCTAAACGATCATGCCAATAACATACTCTCTAAGGATGATGTTTTCGATAAATTTACTATCAATTATTTACTATATTTCTTTTTTGTATCACTTTCATTAATTCATAAAAGAACAAATTGACTTTTTCCCCTTCAAACTTTTTTCTTTCAAATGTTAAAACACTTTTTTTTGAAAAAATGTTCTAGTTTCGAGATTATGATCAAACATCGTCTGCTTCGCAAACATTCAAGAAAATCATATTTACAATGTATTGATATTGTTTTTATTAACTGGTTTATTCTTTAAACTATCTTTAATTAATAAATATCAAAAGGATTCTGCATTTTATGACGTAACCGGAAGCGCACTTGATACGAGAACGTGACCCGGAAATACCTCACAACATAATCAGGACAGTAATAATCAACAGACGTCTATCGATCATTAACAGATTAATACCGTATGTATTGAGACACTGATGTGGTAGAATACAACACAAGGTAACACTCGTTTAATCCATTACTATCACATTAAGTACTAACTTACTTTTATACGAAAATATCAGCGTTAAATGTTTGCGATCGCGCAGACCTACTTTCGTTTTACAGTTTACATACATTTGTACATGTCGGCATCAACATTATAGGACCTTAACTTGTGTCCTTCATCGTACCGAAGATTAAACATAGGCGCATTCGAGGAAAAGATCGTGATTAAAAGCTTGTGTGTTGGTTTTTTATCTTAAAATTATCGGATAAAAGCATAGTGGCATATGTTACTTCAAAATACAAGATACAAGAATCATTACTTTACGTTGAATATATGTCATAGTTAACATAAGCTCTCATGAGCTTGTATTTCGACAAACATATATATATATATATATATAATGGTAAAACATTGTAACAGTGTAAGGCAAACAACAAATTTTATCACAAGATACCTACGTTGGAAGGATTAAGATAAAGAGGCTAAATAATCATGCTGTACAAAATTTGGCACTAAAACAACTAAAAAAAAACAGTCAGGAGGGCAGGTGATTGGGACATAGCATTTATTTGTAACCAGGAGCACGGGTTTGGTAGCCGTTAATATTAAAAAGACGTTTTAAGTATTGATGCTGTTTGTGACGCCAGTGATGTATTTTTCGCTTACAAGTTAAAGCGTCGTTATCCAAAAAGAAGAATAGTACAAATTGAAAAGTGTGAATTGCCTACAGCTCCTTTCAAAAGTCAAAAACATTCCTCTCATGTTCTTTCTCGTCACCTGGACGTTTGTAAGTTAGAACAGCTTACACTATGTACACAATATATATACAGTTATACCACAGTATTGTAATTGTCTCGGTATGGCCACGAATGCGTTCCAAGTCAGGTAATAGAGCATCAAATGTATTAAATTGAAATAAAGCACCACTTCACGACAAACATGGATTCATATGGGCAGAATTTTATTAAAATAACATTCATACAGTGCATGCAAGCTGAAATTAACAAATCATTTGTTTAAAATAACAAGTCACCATTTCCATGAAATTATCCAAATAATTAAGATCTTTATGTTAAAATAATCTTCAGGTTTGATTTAATATTGTTTAATGTACGTCCTATCAACAGCTATACATGGTCATTTAAGGACGGCCTCTCCCATTTGCTAAATGCATGCATGTGGTGAGTTTGTGTATAATTAATTTGTGTTTTGGGAGTCTGTGGTATGTTCAGGTTTGTCTCCTTGTGATAGCGCAGGACTGATGCTGACTTTATAGTGTAATTTCACTGGAGCATACTGCTGAAGACACATCTTATTTTACGATCGAACCTCGTTATTTCACCATATTCAATAGCCAAGGGTTCATAATTTAAATTTGTACTATTCAACCTTGGCAGATTTAGCCTTGTGTTTAATTTCCCTTGATCCCCTGCCACCTTGCATAGACACTTTACTAGCAAAACTTTAAACTTTCAAGATTATTTCAGCACTGGTCGCCTATGTATTTCCCTTAGTTATCATTTACAGTTAGAATATGGCCAATTATCTCTACCAGCTGATCAGATACAGAAAATGTTTCTTTAAGTTTTGTCCTTCTTTGTTTTCACATAAATCATGACATAGTCGACAAGGCAACTTGGTACTGGGCGCCGCCATTATTATTTACATGCACAGGGACTTGGTATTAATTTCTAATCCTCAGTTCACATATGTGTATTATATAATGTATGATATAAAAAAAAATATGTTGACCATAGGATGGTAATTCGTGCCAAGTCCCTGTGCCAGGTTCAACAATTTGAAAGCTTAGAGAACAAGGCTAAATCCGCTAAGGTTGAATACATGAATATGTTAATACAAATGAACGCTTGGCTAGCAAAGATGAGATGTTATAGGCTGGACAGATAATGACAACAAAAACAGGCTGAAAACATGTATGGAATGTGTTTTATTAAGAGAGGCTGTATAAACACATTATGAATATGTAAAATCATGATGGAAGTCCATTTTACCCGAATTACCTGATGTTATTTTCAATACCTTCAGTTCATCTATATTTCCACACTGTTCTCTGTATAAGGGATAGGAATCAGTTTGTTTTTTGGGTTTTATAAATCCTTGCAACCACTTTTAAGTCATATGTATAAGAAAGGTCTGCCAAATATCTGATTCTTTGACAACTTTACTACAAATATATAGCAGGAATTGAACTTTCTATATCAACTGCACTACACTTCATATTATTTGTTGACATTTTTCTGCTACAATACATGGAGTTTCCTCACAAGATGCTGATAACCGAATAGAGTCTGAAACCTTAATCATATCTTTTAGAATACTGTGTTTAAAAAAAATGTTATACATGTATCTCTTCGATCCACTAAACATCAACAAACAACATTTAAACCCTTCATTCCCTAAATCTGTTATTAAAAGGATTGTAAAAAAAAATGTGTTCGCTTAAATGTTAAAATATTTCTGTTCAACATTCATATTTACAGTGGTGTTAAAATCCACTAATACGTAAGTTGACATAAAATTGTACTGCAGTATTTTTTGGTCTGATTTTTGACAGCTAAATAAGTCTCATCAAGGGTCATTGACCTGTCAGAAGTTGCAGTAGGCAAAGTTATTTGACTTTGGTATGGAATCATCCTAAAAATAGAAGAAAGTAAGGGCTGGATTTTCATGAACTTGAAGAGTTGTGCCCCTTTGTTTGCTTTCCTATACATCTTATTCTGCCAGTTTATCATTCATATTTTTATTTTTCCATTTGTTATGCACTTCATATACATCTGATGAGAATGAGAGATATTTAAAAATGCACAAAATTCGCCAAGAAAGCTGAAAGTTACAAAAGGCCAAAAGGTGAAACTTGACACCATGCACGCCGGGTTTGAACATTTTACTGTATTGTTTGTTTTACTTTCCATGTGGGGAGGATTTTTAATGCATCTCGACTGTTATATTAATCAATTAATTTTCATTTAGATGGTGTCCCTGAGAATTATTTCTTATATAATTTTAAAATTTGTTTCAAGTAATACTCATACTCTCTGTTTTAAACTAGGAACACTTGCTAGGTACTCTAAGTATTTGTGCGGTTATGATTGATTGTCTTCCTTTGGATAATATTTCTGTGAGTTGTGTCCCTCACATGATTTCCTCACATTTTTTTCTGTTATATATCGGATATAGTTTGTTACTTCTGTAAGTTCCAAGTTTCCTTTTAGATAAAATATGTCATGTTTAGGTGATTTTTGAGAATTGGTGGTTTTGCGAAATTTGCTTTTTGTTTTGCAAGGTACCAATATTTTTTTGTTTATAACATATATAGGGTGCTCCCATAGCTACCACTTTCTTTAAAATGTAGATTTTCTTCCCGCTGTTTTTGGAAAAAAACATCCAGAAATTTTAGAAAGTTTTGAAGTTTTGCTTAAAACTTACCATACTGACAATGTCAGACAATTTCAGACATGCGAAACATATAATAATGTGTAATTCTTCTTGAATTTGGTGTACAGATAGATCTTGAATTGACAGATCTGTCAGATCAGCACAAATTACTTATATTGGAGTCTACATAAAGAGTTATGTCCCTTTACTTTCTTTTTCAAGATTACATGAATCAAACAATTTTCTACTCGAGTCATCGAATCTATCAAAACATAATTTACATACAATGTACATGGGGGAGGGGCTAAAAGTTCGCCCCCTTAAGAATCGGGGATTTATTTTCATGTCTACTACTTGGGGGACATTGAACAGACCAAAATAGATCTTCTGCCCCCATTGCAACACACTTGGGATCTTAAATCTTTCCTTTCTTTCTTCACTGTTCTGCCTTTCCTTGGTTGTGCCGCCTGAGAAGCATGGCGAAAACTTAAGGATCAGTCTGTCCGTCATCACACATTGTCATTTGCGGCGGCAGTCACATTTAAGTTTTCCAGACTTTGTTTGGCCACCATTTACCATATCAATTTGTAACTTTGTATGTGGCTTAATCATAATAGATTACAGATTAGATTAAGTTTGAATCACATGCTAATATTTTATTTTTTTGCTGGAGTTACATGTATGGCCCTTCACACATTGGAAGTTCTCATAATTAACTGTTTGCCATACTTTGTTCGTTACCACTTGCCACTTAGTATGCGGCTTTATCATAATGGATTACAGTTAGAGTCCAAACCCTGTGTCAATATTTCATTTGTTGCTGGAGTTATGGCCCTTCGCACATAAGAAATCTCATAATTAATGTTTTCCCAGACTTTTTTTCGCTACCACTTGCAACATCAATTTGTTACCTAATATGTGGCTTTGTCATAATGGATTACAGTTTGAGTTCAAATCCCGTGTAAACATTCCTTTTTTTGCTGGAGTTATGGCCCTTCGCACATAAGAAATTATCAAAATAAACTTTTTTTTGGACTTATTTCGCTACCGCTTGCCATATCAATTTGAAACTTTGTTTGTGGCTTTATCATAATAGATTACAGAGTTTGAACCATGTATTAAAATTCCATTTTTGACTGGAGTTATGGCCCTTTTGCGCATAGGAAATTCTCATAATTAACTGTTTTCCATATTATTTGCAACTTAATATACATGTATAATGGATTATAGTTTGAGTTAGAATCCAGTGTCAATGTTCTATTTTTTCTGGAGTTATAGCCCTTTGAAACCTTTAGTAATCAGATTTTACGTCTGTCTGTCCTTCTATCTGTTTTTAGCTCACCTGCCAAGGACAAGTGAGCTCTTGCCCTGGTGTGGCGTCCGGCGTCCCGTCTCGTCGCGTCGCATCCTGATTCAATGTAAATACTTAGCAACTTCATTCATTGACAGATTTTGGTTAAACTTTATACAAAGATCAAGTATGAGTATACTTCATAAATCGTTGTATTTCAAGGATCCAAGGTCAAGGTCAAGGTCACATTTGCTATATATAGAAAATCATCAACTAATTCAATTTAAACACTTAGCAACTTCATCCTTTCACGGATTTTGGTCAAACTTTATGCAAAGGTCAAGTATGAGTATACTTCGATCATTGTTGTGTTTTAGGGTTCCAAGGTCAAGGCCAAGGTCACTGTTGCTATATATAGAAACACATCAACTGATTCAATTTAAACATTCAGCAACTTCATCCAATATGTTATGGAGATGGTAATAACATACAGAAAAAACATATGAATATTAAAGTCAACTTATCAACTTTAAGTGAAGAACCTTGTGTGTGTGCATACATTGACTTTATCCAGTGTAATAAAATGTTTGCTTAAGCTTTTGGATAGCTTTTCAGCCTTTGGTATCAAAGGTCAATGTCACTTACTATAAATAGAACATCAGTTTGTGCACTGTATTTCGAATTCTGTTGGTTTGATTACACTCAGATTTTATCGAGTCCTTCCTTGAAAAAAGTGCCTGCTTGGGATAACTTTTCAGGTCCAGTGGTCAAAGGTCAATGGGTCACTATAAATTAAAAATCTATTTAATGCACTAATGCACAATATCTTGATTTCTCTTGGGCTGATTACACTTTATACAATGCTCCCTCAAAGAAGGTGCCTGCTTGGGATAACTTTCTAGGCCCGGGGGTTAGGTCTCTATCACTGTTACTATTTGAATAGAAAATCAGTTTATATTTTGAGTTCTGTTGAGCTGATAATACACTCAAGACTTTATCCAATGCTATTATAAAAAAAACTTGCTTTCACTAGTGTTTGCTACATGTATACCAAACCACAGTTTCTTTTAAATTTTCAATAAACATAATTATGGAGAATAGTCACGGCGGCATTTAAAATATATATATGAATCTTATTACCGGTTAGCTTGTAATAATAATAATAATAATATACAGCATTTATATAGCGCCCTATATAATTTGTAAAATTGCTCTAAGGCGCTTTACAACATATGGATAATAGTAATGGTTATAATTGTGAAAACAAACAACAAAGGCTTGCAATCACTTTCATACATTTAACAAGCAATGTGCACATAATTAAACAAATAAAAGGGTGGTATTTACATGACGTCTTTGCAAAGATTCTAAAATGCAGACGTGAAGAGGTGAGTTTTTATGTCCCTCTTGAACTTGGCCAGGGTATTTGACTTCCTAATAGCAGATGGTAAGCTATTCCACAACGTAGCCGAAACCCTCCCAAAGCATCTGTTTCCGTAGGTCACAGTACGAGATTTTGGGACACACAACAAAGATTCTGACTCCGACCGCAGTGATCTTGACGGCTGACTTAATTATTTAACATACTAATAATTCGTAATAAGTACTAGTAGAAGTGTAGACTATTTAACAAATATACACACATTACAGAATATTACTTTGAAATTAACAAATACTTCTCTAAATTTTTAAGTTCAAATGTTTTACGCACCTGACCCTCTGCTTCAACAGTAGTTTATTATATATAGTATATTATTAATTCGCACAATGTTATTACAATCATTTATTGCTATAAATTTTCATAATGGATTGTAATGTACGATTTGTTATATTATTGATTTATATGAAACACTATAAAAAAAAAGTAAGAGATTATCACAATGAAAGAATGGTTTTGTGAAACTAATTTCTTGATATGTTAATATCTATTTTAAAGTTCAAGAAATAATTTGAGTACAGTGAATTCAAAGATAAGGATTTTTCTAACGTGCTGAACAACATATGCTGGACCACCAACGTTAGCTACACACCAATAAACGTTACGAAAATGAAAAACAAGACTTAATTAAACTGTATGTTCCGAAAAGATATTCGATTCTTTGGGTCATATTGACCCAACCGTAATGCCTGTCGTTCAATCCTGGAGAGTATTTCGGTAAACTTCAAACAAAGACAATGAACACGACTTCAACGATGCTAAGAGGTGGGACCTGGTAATCATTTATAATATTTGAAGTAACAGAAGCTACTGCTTATCTGTGTTGATAAAATATAACGTATTATATTTTCGCGTATTCACGAAGCATTCACGATAATCTGAACCGTGAACCTGAACCATATGACATGGAAATAGTAATGATGTAAAGTGTAGTCCTTCCATTACTTCAATAACACACTCACACCCTCATAGACAAACATTGGTTTATTCTCCGGAACTGTATTAAACACAGACAATAGAGGCATAGCATGTACTGTATTTTAAAAAAAGTCCTTGCATTAGTTTGCATTCAATTCACCTTCAAGAACACTTGGTTTCTCCCCTCAGCTTCCTATTTACGGTATGACAACAATATCACCACACAATCATATACCAAATAGAAGTCTTTTAACTGCACAGTTGTTACATGTCATTGCTTCTGAAGTAACAGGCCAAATCTCACTGTTTATGGAGTCCTATTGGGATTCCTAGGATTAACTGTTTCTTCCTTAATGCTATACTATGTGTACATATTTTCTATCGGAGAGGCTTCAGTCTACACTAGAAACAATGACAACCTTCATCATAATAAGATCAAAATGGATACTATGATTTAGATGTATTAACTTTATCCGAAATCAGCGGTGAGTGACTTGATACATGCGGCAAATGCTTAGCCTTCTGAAGTACTGATAGCAAAGTTCCTGTTATACCATTGATTGGTGGCACTATAGGCATAATTCTAAACAGAAGTCATAAACGAAATAGACACCAGGGTATTATTCATGAAACCGTTCTCATGCTCAAGCATGGATTTTGTGCTCAAGCTTAATTTCTTGTTCTGGTTATGAATTCATAAACAAGTCATATTTTGCCAAAGAATTGGGGAAAAAAATTAAAGAGACTTGAACCTGAATACTGTTTTTAATGTTTACATTTGACATTTTAATCGTTTGACATGATTTAAGTGAGTAACAATAAATTTGGTTTGAGCACAGAATCCATGCTTGAGCGTGAGAACGGTTTCATGAATACGGGCCCTGATAATATGTGGCAGAACGAAATTTATATTTAAGTTGCGTATTATTTTAACAAGAAAATAAATGCGAATGCAGACTATTAAATGATATCAATCCTGTTGTTTTACATACGGCTGAATGTTAACATTATATCTGTCCAAACAGTTTTATCATCGCATCATCAATCCTTTATATGTTCGTAAAAGTACATTCGATAACAAATGATCAGTTAATAAACAGACAATACGATTCCCGATTGAAAGCAAATTGTGAAATATTAACACCTTGTCTTAATGAGGTGTTCTTTTGGGAAATTCAAGATTTTTTTTAATAGTGTAACTCTAGACGCAACAGTACAGTGTCACTGCATGTTTTAGTTTAGTTCTACGGAATTTCACGTCATCAAGTGTCAATTTCTAGTTATTCCCGCTGTTTCATTCATCAACGTCTTCCCTGGAGACTGGTGTCAGGCTTTTAGTGGGAGTAAATGCTGTATCTGCAGCACTTTGTATCAAAAATGGTGCAAACAAGAAAAAGACTCAGTCCTTGTTGTCTTTTATATTAAAACATGGCTCCTATACTACAGGCCAACATAGAAAATACACGGTCAATCTAACCCTTATGCGTTTTTGTCAGTCAAGTGCATGAAAAGTAAGAGCAAGTAGGGTGTTGTGTTGTCGGATGTGCTTTGTGTTTTTCTGAATTTGGACTGTATAACAATTCTATGATTGTTTTCTAAATATGTTTTACGATACAATATCACGGTAGCAGCATGGTTAGTGTCAGGTCATGGCGACATAAAACCTAGCCGAGAGGAAGGAAATGACTAATAATGACGTATGATAGTTTATCGGACGGAAATCTCTCCACTTGGCAGATACTGCGGCTTAAATGGGTGAAACTATGAAAATAAATTAGGACATTGAGTCCAGGTAGTGATCCCACGGCCGGTCATTTAGTCGAAGTCTGCCACCATAACGATGTCAGTAAAGATAGTTTACTCTCTAGAACTATCATTATTTGAAAGTTTATTACAACAGAGAATGGGCAGAATAAAAATCGTATAATATAGATATAATTTTCTATGTGGATTTCATCCATAATTAGATATATATATCAAGACACTTATTGGGCTATCTCAGCTGAGTTGACTTATTTATAGCGCCTTGCTGTAAGCGGAGAACACGTTTGACAGGAGGTTTTCTATGAAACCTGTCTTCCCAGGGCCATATCATGTAATGTGTGTCTAGAATGTGTTCATTTCAAAATGGCTGGGTAGAGTAAAGCAGGCGATACCTAAATCGACGAAATGGCCATACGGTGCATCGACTTAATGCAATTTTAGATGGGTTGTATTTATGATCGTAATTTTGATAGTTTTAAGAGAAATGTTCTTAGAGTACATATGCTATAAACTTGTTTTGCAAAAGTAAGAGTTAAGGTACGGCTACCAGATGATATGTGGCTCACAGATAAAAAAAAAAAAAAAAAAAAAAAACATGATTCTGTACGTCTGTGCAATATTATCTCCCCTCCATCAGTAACCGTCTTACGGCAATTTATATAGATCATGACCTCGTTTGTGTTCCCGTGAGTTTTTTCGTGTTAGTTTTGTATATATTTAAATGGTTCTTGGTTAGAAGTGCGATTGTATGCATAGGTTATTTACTATTTTTATGTTTATCTGTTGGTAGTGCGAGTTTATGTTTAGACAATATAAGTAACAACTTTAGTATAACTGTACATGCACTTTATTTTTTTGGTTATAACACTTTTATTTCATCATGTCGTTCTTCTTTTAAATGCCAGAGAGAAATGATAATAGTAAATACATTATATTATGTCCAAAAGCATTTAAATAGCTTCTGCAAATTGCAGAGGGTTAGGGCAAAAAGAACAGAGAAACGATATTTTTAACTACCTAAAAAATAACTATATAGATTTTAGCATATTATGTCTTCATGATACCCATTTTACAGTAGAGCAGGGAACCAAATGGGGCTACAATGGGAATATACATGTTCTTTTATTCATACAGAAATCTCAGAAAAAAATTCTAACTTTATTAATAAAAGTAACATTCATATAGGTCATAGGTCTGATTATTAGAATTAAAAATAAATAACTTTGTAAAAGAAAGGGGCCTATGGAAATTTAATAATAGTCTTTTATATGACCAAGAATATGTACAAAAAAAATAAAGAAACGATAGATAAGGTAAAACGACAATACTGTTCACCTACACTTATGATAATGATATTTCAAATGCAACAGACTCAGAACTTGTGCTATGTATTGATGATCAATAATTTTTAGAAAAAAAGGAAAGGATAAAAGAGAAAAAGAATTAATATATGATTTAGAACAACTTGAAGGTAACAACAGACTGGCATAAAATTTGGAGGCATATAAACAAAAGAAGATGGTGTTAGAAAATATTAGAACAAATCAAACGAAACACCGTCAAAAAATTTTAAAATTTAGAAACTTATAAATATGTGAACAAAACTATAATCAAAATTGAAAAAAAAGATAATTGCGAAGTTTTAACAAGTCAAGATGATATTCTTAAAATATAAAGATTTTTTACAAACGGCTATATGCTCATTCTAACTACTCTGATAGCATAGAAAATGTTAATTTAACTATTTTTTTAAAGTTTAGAGTACATTAAATTCATTAATGATCACCGTTCAAACTTAAAAGTAGAATTAAAAGAAACAGAACTACTTTTAGCTTTAAAAACATGAAAAACTTTAAATCACCTAGTTCTGATGGCTTTACAAGTGAATTTTAAAATTCTTTTTGTGTAAATTTGAATTGTTTTATTGTCAGATTTTTGAATCTTGGGTATAATAAGGGTGGATTAATAATAACACAAAGGCAGGGAATTATAACTTAATTTCGATAGATTGATAAGCTTAGACATTTTATGAAAACTGAAGACCAATCACTTTGCTAAATGTTGCATATTAACTAGCATCAGCCAACAGACTTAAATCAGTACTAGACCATATTATTTCCGTGACACAAATTGATTTTAATACTAAAATACGACCAATAGGGGTTAAAATCCTACGTGACCATTTGGTTATACTGCTATATTACATTTGTTAAGGGCTTTCACATAATTCAAGCTTATAATCTCTTCTAAATTAACTGAAAAATTAATACCTAGCAAATCATATTTTGTTTTCCCCCATTTTAATTTTCATCTATGATGTTAGACATCTGCGCTGAATTTCCTGCTGCTAATCCAGATAACTTTTATTATTAACTTTTAGACCTGACATTTTACCAAAACAATCTAAAGTTTTCAAAGCTTCATTAAAAGAGTTTTAAATCCATCTAAATTTATTGAGGTGTCATCTGCAAACTGGAAAAGATTATAGTCCTTATGTTTTATTTGAATAACCTTGATATTGGTCTTTTTTTACCAGAATTGCTAATATTTCAGCTACTAGTAAGAACAGATACGGGGAGACTGGATCACCTTGTCGACATCCTCTTTGTATATCAAAAGATTCAGACAGGATACAATTTTGTGACATTGCAGAAAAGTATTTTTGCATAAAGTTTTGATCCATTTCTTAATGCGTTCACCAAAATTTAAAAAGAAATTACCTTCTATAAGAAACATACATGAAACCCAATCAAAAGCTTTTTCAAAATCAATGAATTTTAGAAGTCCAGATATATTTTTAAATTCAGTATAATTCATAATGTCATACATTAGTCTAACTAATTTCATTTGGCAACCTACTGTTGACAAAATTAAACGTTATACTATAATCCAAAAGTATGAAAGGCGAGGCCTTAAAATGAATCAATAATTTCATTTCTAGTTTGAAGTCCACTTGGATACGAAGATTACTGAAAAATAATGGTGAAAGTTGGATTCATATTTTTGAAGCAGAGTACTTACAAGTAGAAAATATATCAGATATGGGAATTGATTTGATTAAGATTTTTAATACTAGTAATATGTTCTGGAAGGATGTTTTCCATGCATGGGTAAATGTTTCCGAAGTAACACCAAGTTAATTATATTAAGCAGTTCTTAACTCTCCATATCTGGTATATCCCACATTTGGTAGTGGCAAAAAGTATATTTTTGTCAGAAAATGGTTTGATCGGGGTGTTAAAAATGTTTATGATCTATAAGGGAAAATTGTGTTTGTAAATTTGAAACTGTAATACAATATAAACTCCGGGAAAATTTGATTTATCATAGTATATGCCAGTCTATTAGGTAATGTTGTAAACAATTAAATTATAAGTTTTATTAACTGCAGAAATCACTTTGGAAAGGCCTTTCATACCAAGTCATATTAATATTATCATAAAAAAGAAAAGTTATAAAGACATGTATGACACAATAAATAGTAAAATTTGATTATTAAATACAAATTTAAAGAAAATGAGTATTGAAAGAAAAGTTTAGAAATATAAATTGGAAAAGTTCATATAGTATTGTCTTTAAAGTTGCAAAAGAGACACCACACTGTTATGGTTTCAATACCGTTTGCAAAATGGAATCTTCCCAATTAAAAACTATTTAAATACAAATTATTATATATATATACTGTTTCCAGTAAAAAAAAAAGTTAAGTGTAAATGAGTTCCTTGCATCCAGATATAATATTGTGAAAGCTTTTTCCGTAAAAATATTATACAATGAAACATTTGATCAAAGATGGATGGAATGGAAGGATTTATTTTGAGAATATTTTGTATGCTACAATGTGTCTATTTTGTTGATTGATATTTTTCTCTCCATAAACAAACACAACACGAGTTAGTAGAATACATGAACATTATATGTATTTTCTGATGTGTATGTATGTATGTATGTAGGTGTGTGCGATATATGTATGTATGTATGGATGGTTGGATGTTGATAGGTAGGTAGGTAATTGCTATGTAGGAGTGTATGTATGTACGGTTTTATATGTGTATGTATGTGTGTGTGTATTAGTGTGGTTATTTAGATGTTTTGTGTTTATGATACTATTGTATATGTAAAAACGTGTGGATGTGTGTGCTTTGTGTTAAACGTGGTAGTATGTTCATGTTTTATATCTCAATCAAAGTTCTGTTATATTGAAAAAACAAAAAGGTTAGTAAATTGAAATATTTGAATTTAGATTTAATAATCAGAGAGAAAAATGAATGAGAGCCCTCCTGTTTGAGGACACCATATTGTTTAGGGGACTGACTCCAGGGCTCCCAGGACCTGGCACTCATTATCAAATTATTTATATATATCTGTATATACTTATCAGTAGATAATAAATAAACAAGTCCCTGCGAAGGAAAATATAGAATAAAAACATGAATCTGTCAGATCTTCCGCTAGGCCTTTCTTCCTTCTAGGGCTTCTTCATGCGTATTGATGTGTATTCATCACCGTTGTTTACATGACGTCATCAATATTTGCATAGTCAACAATTTTAGTGACATCATCAATAAACAAGCAAAGTGACGTCACAAACAATACCAGGATAAAGAAATCATCTGCATACAATACATTGTAAAAATCATGGTCCATTCAAGCTGGGTTTGAATTCTCTTTTAACTACATCGTTGCTTCTCAGTTTGTGAATAGTTAACACCTAAAAACCCTCTTTAGAACATCGATGCATCTGTTTGCTAACTTTTAAAAATCTTAGTTCATTGTCCTTCATTTGTTGTCTATGTACATTCATTCGTAGTCTCAATTCACATCCGTCTGTCCGATATAAAATTCACCACATTGTTTACAGATTAAAGAGTTAGTAAAATTCTTAGAATCTCATTTAATGTCTGATCTAACTTCTATTTTGGAACCTTTTGCAAAAACGTAGTCTTTACATTCAATGATAATCTTACATGTTTACACTAGTGACAACATTTGTGGTATTAATATCAAATTTAGATGTACATCGTAAACGTTTTAAGTTTTAAGGTTGTCTTTTACAGTTTATAATCTTCTTCTTATCAAAATCACACTTCATGTTCCCACTGTTTTTCATAAAATTCACAACATGTTTAACGACAAGAAACATGTTACAATTATTTGGATTGTACGTAGTCACAAATGGTATGATATCAGCATCTTTTGTGTTAGGTCTTTTTAAATTAACACTGACAGGGCCTTTCTCTTCAGCTCTTTGTATAGCGTTTTGTACCACTTAAGCAGGATAACGTTTGCTTTTAAGATAAAGTTTCAAATCGTCTAATCTATCTTCTAATCTTTTTGAATCGCTAACAACCGTGACTAATTTCGATGCTAAACCATATGGAATGTTAAGCTTAGTGTATTTAGCATGATTTGAAAAGAAATCCAAATAATTGTAAGAATCTATAGGTTTACTATACATATCGCTTACAAAATTTTGTCCTTTGATTTCTACCAAAAAATATCCAAGAAAAGTATTCCTTTTCCATTAGATATCATTGTGTAGTTCAAATCGGGATACAAGGCATTTAGCATATTGAAAAATTCCAGAAATTCTCACCTGGAGGCCAAAAAATAAAGCAATCATCTAGAAATCTCAAAAGGTTGTCTTTAAAATAATTTGCAAAAGTAACACTTGTATAAAGTTTATATTCTAAATACCCAAGGACAAGCATCGCATAGGTAGGGGGCTTATCAGTATATATATATATATATATATATATATATTGGCTGGGAGAAAATAAAATATGTGAAAAAAAAACCATACTAGGGGTTTTGAAAGCCATATCACAATTAACAAGGTCAAAGAATTCCAACGTTGACGTTTTGGTCTCACAAATTAAAAAAAAAATGTATTGACGTAAGAACTATACAGCTTTAATATAATCAAACATACTATTTAGGAATACTCTTACTAATGACATTGTAAATACCCTTCATGACTTGATACATGTACGCAATAATTCATGAGGTAACAAAAAGTAAAATTTAGTTTAAGAAATGATAAAGTGAATAAGTTATATGAGCAAGGACAATGTATCTGGTTTTGAAACAGTAAAACGATGGAAAATTGTGACCACCTAACACATTTTAAACAAAAATAAAACAATGACATGAATCCACTGTGTTCCACCAAAGTGAACGGAGAACTTTAAAGTTATTAAAATGTTTAAAGGAGGGGATATTTACTTTGTGTTAACTTATGTGAAAGATGCCTATCAAGCATACAGAATGAAGATGAGAAATTCGGAAAGCTTGAATGGGAAGGAAATATGATTTTTCATTTACTTTATGTATATGTCATGTGGGTTTACACTTGTTCCATGAATAATCACCAAGGCCCTGAACGCGATATTTTGAAAGAAAAAACATCACAGGATGTAAAAATTGTGTTGATAAAATTGATGATTCATTGATCAGAGATAACAACAGTGAGGTTTGTTAGTGTGATAACAATTTTTGTATTCCAACTGAAAATTTGTGCAGGCCGGTCTTCACAGCAATTAGCTAGTGTTGCGACAGAGCATCCTATTTTTCACCTAGGTTATGGTATTGATTCTGTTTGGTTCGCTGTGTCTTTGATTGAGCAGAAAGTATCCCGGGCATTCAGATCAGCTTTCTGATTTTAAAAATAAATCACATTGACAGAATTTGACTTTTCACGTCGGCATTAAGGGAGTGTGCATGTGTGTTTGTGTGATTGTTTTGTAAATTTGTATTGAGTGAAAAGATTGCTTATCTGCAATCAAAGCAAGGTTTATGATTATTTGCTGGATGCACAATCTAGAGATGAGAATTTGTGAAGGATTGATGAAAGCAATACTGTAAACGGTTAGGGAGTCACACAGGACAATCTAACATTGATGATAGAAACTGATGATGCTTCATCTCGGAACACGGAACCTATACTAGAACATCAGGTTACCAATAGGTTGTTGTCAAATTTTAAGTTGAAGTTTTGTTGTGAATATGAAGCCTTCCTTTTGAGAAAGTAAACGTATAAGATTCAGAAAATGTATATATTATATATCCCACAAAGTCTAAGTGGGCATGTAAAGGGATTAAATGATATGGTAACAGCAATGAAGTGTTGGTACATCAGGAGAAGCGTACATTTTGAGAATGAAGTTGAGCGTTTTTTATGTTATAAAAAGGGTGAAATAATAATCATCATGCTGTGAACTGTTTGCTCTTCATTCTTTCATTATTATGTATTGAAAATATACCTCAACTGTGAAATAAAACTCCAATTTTAATAACTAACAGGTGACCTTTCGCTCCAGTATCAAGGTAGACAATATTTGGCATATTGCATCCATTGACAGGTTAGGTCACCACTGACCTACTTCCACCTTTACTGCTTTATTGACTTTTATCATTTCCTGTGAGATTTCATTGGTGCTCCTATGAACTCCAAAGTTAAGACATTTCTGTTACAACTATACAAACATGTAGAGAGCGTCATCATAAAATTATGTCCTAGTGATTTAGTTGGATGCATGCACCTGTCAAGACCGATGTTCTATTTATTGTTTGAATGAATGTTGGGTTTTTTTCCATTTTATATTCAAAAATGCTGAGAAATGTCTACAGCTATAAACTGTTGCCATTATGTTTAATTTGATTTGGTTTAATTTTGTTTAACGTCCTATTAACAGCTAAGGTCATTTAAGGACGTGCCTCCATGTGTGTAGTGTATGCGTGCATGCGTGTGTGTATGCAGGAGACAGTGTATGTCGGTGTGCTTGCCTCCGTATGATAGCACGCACAGATATGATGCCGATTTTATAGTGCTATCTCACTGAAATACCATGACGAAGGTACCCAGCACAGCATTCCGCCCGGGCACATTATACTGACAACGGGTGAACCAGTTGTTGCAATTCCCCTTAAATGCTGAACGTTAATCAGGGAATAATGACCATATTTTTTAACAACTTTGGTACATATACGTCCCGGCCTGGGGATAGAACACATCGCCTTCCTCACCTGGGCGAACGCTCAACATTGAGGCCAACAGCGAGGTGTTGCCAAGCAAGGCGCTAGGGGGAAAAGGTAGTTAGAAATCGAACAAAAGATAACGATCCCAAATATTGCAATGGGTGCAACAGATTTATTTCGGTCGCTTTTGTATCCCGAAATAGAGGACACCAAAGCAAATTCCCAATTCTGCAGGGGGTTCACTCGTTAGTCACCTCCTACGATACAGGCAGTGGGTAACAGCAGGTGTAATCTTTTCCCGATCCCCGAATTGCATGGGTACCATTATGTGATGGGAAACGTAAATATAAACTGTTTTGTAGATGAATGTTCAATGTCTTTATTTGTTAACTACCCTTGTCATGTTATATTCTAACGTATATGCTAAGCATAATGCTTTGATCCACCTGTCACGAGTTTCCATTAGTCATCAGATCATATAAATTGAAATGGTTGTCATTATGACATGAATTTCATGAAGATATTTCTGTGTCTGCCTCGGTTAGAGATTTTATCCATATCATTTCTTTATGGTATATGGAATGCTTTCGGCTCTAGAGTAAATGGTTCCACTTGCGTTTTGTTTTGTCAAACTTACAATAAATACGAGAGTTTCAGCAACATATGAATGGATTGATGTTATCGGGACGTCAATGAAAATAAGGGAGAGCCTAAGGCTGGCGTGCTGCGTCAGTCACTACAAAGCCTCATGTCACCAGAGCAGTAATCTCAAGCCGGATTACAACTTAATGAAGTCCCATTAAACTGTTGCGGTATCGGGATGAACACTCACCTATCCCACAGTACGAGAACACGGAAGTTTAACAGTATTTTTTATGTATTTACAAATAGGCTGACATGATCAGCACTTCATAATACGTTATACTGTAGGCTTCCTTATCAAGAGGTTTTCGGAGAAAACATCAAAGTTTTATGTATCCCAAGGGAGTCATTTATACCGTACTGCAATCCTGTATGTCCGATTCCGCCCAGACTTCCAATGACCTTCTAATAGGGTTCGTCTTATAGGGCTTACAACAAAAGTACACATGGTTTCAGCACTGCAACAAAGGAGGCGAGACGTATTGTGTCGGTACATTTATGTATATCTCATCACAATGATGGCTGGTTCGCTGGTTACTTGAAATGCTATATTAGGATTCTGTTTGGAAATTGGTTAGAGTATCGCGTGCTTCAAAATGTCTACAATCATAATAATCAAATACACATCTCCTCGTAACCAACTACGCTAACTATTGCCACAGACAAATTCGAGGTGTCCTCTGGTTCACAAGCTTACTCTGTTGTTGTGTAAGGCATACAATTCATAAGGAGATTCTTGGTATAATATATATAGCATTTGATATAGCGCCCTATCTAGCTAGCATAAGCCACTGTAAAGCGCTTTACAGTACATAGATATACAATTAATACAATAAGCATATACATTCTTCAATACAATTTTGAGGTATTCGCTGGAGCTGCCTTATCAGGCGCTAACCATAGTCCAATGCTACCTGGCTAATATCTCTATATGTGTGTATGCCCGCGCGTGTGCTGGAGATTTAATGTGTTCTGTTTGTAGTAGGTTGTTGGAGATATGTGGGCAGGAGAAAAACACTTTCTCTGAATTCAGGGATTAACCCCAGCCGCCTGCATGGAAAGTTGGAGTGTTAACCAATCGACCAATCCGACAATAAAATAATATAAATTGAGGTTCTTATATACCGCTTTATCACAACCTTGTTCGAAGGTCGTCTCAAAGCGGTTCACAAATTATTATCCGTGGTTATAGGGCTTTTGCCATTTCGGCGCTCACAGCTGTCATTCTATAACATTCAGACTGGAACAAGCGGAGTAAGGTAACTTGCTCAAAGATACAACACAGGTGCCGTGCCGTGACTCGAACCAGCAACCTTTCGGTCACGAGCGCGGCGTCCTACCGTGCCTCCGAAATGCAACCTTTGTTTTCTTGTCCCTTTGTCTGTTTTTTTTCTCTATGGAATATTTGTGTTTATTTTCTGTTTTAAATTTGAGTGTCTATGCCAAATTAATAAAGAAAGAAAATATATTGTGCTATTATTTCTTTGCCTGTCACATATTCTTAAACGTAACGGTTTTTTTTTCTATATCGTTCTGCCTATAATTTTAAGATAACATGTGGAAAGATAATAGCGAAGTACGTTATTTGAAATCAAATTACTATAGTCTTCTTTCAAATGATCAATTTCACCAAACAAGCTTTCTTAATGACTAAACATTAACACTTGCCAAGGCTATAACCCGCTGCCATTTATGGACGTAGTTTGCCCAAGAATGGATCGTATTAAATATTAAAGAGGAGAGACAGCGAAATATAAAATGCTATGTTATTTGTTGTATTGTTGTGCCTTACTATTACGTTTTTTTTATCAGTGCACTGTGCGGTATATTTGTGCACAACTCTAGGGATGTTCCAGTCTTTGTTACGTGGGACCTCTATAATCGCAGTACGCTTAGAGTTATCGCCCTTGCGAACTTTCGTTTTCCTGCCGTTCACAGGCATGGTTCTTCTCAGGAAGATTTCTACTATCATTTCGTTACATGACATTGTGTGCTGCTGCCACCACATAGTAAGTGATTACAATGAATAAAGATAAACATTTCATGACATTGATTTCAGTGACATTTCTTAGACATTGCGATATCACATCATATAATGTTCCTTGGTTATTGTGAGACATTGTTGTGAGATATACTGCCAAATGGCATTCGAATGTTCCGGTACTTACTTTAACATCGTCCCTTTGTTTTTACAGGTTTTTTTACCCTCTCTGGAGGATTGGCGACATCAAAGATTATACAAAAACCAACACGTCTTTTGCAGTCGTTACATGTATAGACAAATATTTGTTTCACACTGATATCGATTTACAGATTAATCATTATAAGCATGTTATTTCGAAGGTTTACTTAATACAAGTTCATTCTGTACGGTATAATTATTGAGTTAAGACTTGTTTTCTCTGTCACAGTTGATGCTATTTATTTACGTTATATGGCTATATATATTTTCTGTGCTCCGTGAGCTCTACGTCATACACATTTCTTAAACATACTACGAACATACATTATATATTTGATAACGCAAAAACCGAATTACCATAAAATGACCAAATTGAATTGTGGCACATTGACATGTTATTTTGATATGCTATATTGCTACTGGAATCTTCTATACAAGACACAGTGTTTATCAGGTCGTATGTCAACTCAATATAATCTCCATTCAGGTCTGTGTCTGGTAGGAGTGTCACGCTCACAGAGACTCCCATCAACCTGATGTAGACAAGTATTGATTATAGTGAACAATCAAACAAAGTTCCCTTCCTCTATCCAAACCAAATCCCAAAACTATTTTATCCATCCCTTCTCCATTTCCCCTTACTTAATCTCTCCTCTCTATACTATTGCGTGCTTTTCTCGTTCAGCTGCCTATTATAAATACCAGTACAAACTGCAAGTTTTAACGACAAATACATGTCGCCTATAGCCGTGTCAAAGCTATTTATGGATCCAATCATTCAGAATGACATATACAAGTTGCTGTGCCAATCTAGATTATCTCAAAAAAGTCTTAAAACCAACTTTCAGATAATGGCAATGCACTATGATTGTATCATAATTTATCCTATGATACTCCATAGAGAAAAGGCTTTTACATGCATGCACTTGGGTACAGTATTATGGTGCAAATATCTGTCAAAACTTACATAAATCTGCTGCACTTTTCAAACTGTGTGAAAGAAAGAAGCTTTTACGTTCTGTCAAGTTAGTAGTCTAAACATGATCTACACTGATATGAAGTAGCACACACAAGTAGCATATACAAATGATGATATTGTCTTCACGATATAGGTACAACGATGGCGAGGCTGTGCATGACTTAAATTCGATTTCTATTTTTATTCTGGAATAATGGAATAGACTGACGATAAAATTCCGAGAATGATTGAGGTCCTTGTTGACAATATCTTTGTTGAGATCGGTGGCAATCAGACTGTAGGCATACCTATGAGAAAAAACTGTGACCTTCTGGCAGACTTTCATATCAGGCTGTATTTATTAAATTGATTTATCAGGACTGGAATCCTTACCTTGCCAAGTCCTTTAATTTCATTTTCAGATATACAAGAAATACATTGATCGGATATAACCTCCTAAGCTTGAAATAAAAATTAAAAAAACAGTCTCTCCTACATCAGCTGCATTCCTGGATGTCTACTTGCAACACGACCAATAGGAACAGTTTACGTGAAAGCTGTACGATAACCGGGACGAGCTCGTTTCACCGATCATAACATTTCCCTTTATTGATAGAGACACCTTGCTTCTCGAACCTACGGTGTGCATATGTCTCAGTTGATTATGTATTCCGGTGCTTGCTCAGAACATCATGATTTCCGTCAAAGTGACTGCTGATGAACAAATTTAACCACAGAGTTTTCAGGTTTCCAGAGACGCCAGTTGATGAAAATTACCAGCAAGCCATCATGATCCATTTGGGTAATGTCAGGATTGATGATTTTGATGACCAGTTGTGCGCCTTATACGTTTGTTGCTCTTCCCTAGTTCTCGCGATGAGGACCTGATATTACTTAGATTTGACCTAGATTTACATGGCTGACTTAGATTCACATGGCTGGTGTCGTCGGAACATGTCGTCTGATTCTCCTACAACTTTTTTTAATATCTCCTTCGTTATATTTTGCTTTATTTTATCGATTTTGAGCTTGAAAAATACGGTTTTGTTGACAAACCTGTTTCCTTTTTTATAAAGATGGATTTATACCGCAACTTCCAAACAAAGACACGTGTTATTTCCTTTAATTTCATACTCATATATCAAGATGACTTCTTAACTTGACAATTACCTGCTATAAGACTGTAGTGGCAACTTCATTTTCTAACTATATCAATATATATAATTGTTACGTAAAAAGACAAATTCTCAACAACGAGTCTTAAGTACTTTCATCTCTTCTAAGAGATTTTTCAGAGTTTGAAGAATCTCCTAGAAGAGATGAAAGTACCTAAGACTCGCTATTAAGATTTGTTCTTTTTACAATTTTTCTTCGTCCGTAAGGATCATTTTTCTGCTTTTATTATATAATAATATATATTTAATACTCGTAACGACTTTAATTTTACTATTGTTAACAATCCTTTTCTCAGTGATTACTACTAGCTTTTACTGAAAAGGGAATGTCCAGGTCGCTGCTTGCTACATCAGATATACTTCGTTTCGTGTTCTCAATATCAGGATTAACTTCTTGAAATGTATGTGTAATGTTGAACTCTTAATCCTGATAAGAAAACAAAATGTTACAGCTAATTATACTGTTTCCATTTTTTACCAGCAAATATGTTATGTCTACGACGATTGAAGGATTGGGCACATTGTCCTATGTATTGATGACCTACGTAATATCCTGAATTAGGCACAAGACAACGTGAAGGTTGTGTCTTTTGAGGAGGGTAACGTTTGCCCCTCTGAAACACCATATATTCCGGTTTTCGATGTTGTTTCCTGACATCTTTTCTCGTTTGTTTGAAGGTTACGCCTAGTTCCTTGTTTCTACCTTTATTCCGTCTTTGCGTATTGCAGAGTTATCTTCTCTTGGGAGCAGGTATTGATTGTTACGTCACTTGTTTGTGAGAATAACGTCACCAACTTTTAAGAAAACGACGTAATTTTCTCACAGACCAATGACGTAACAATCAATACCTGCTCCCAAGAGAAGATAACTCTGCAATACGCAAAGACGGAATATATTGACGTTGAATATCCGACTATTTTCCATCTATGCTGATGACATGGATTGCTCCTCACACATTAAACTTTTACATGTTTCAGCCGAAAGCTTAATATCTATTCTAGTTGTAGGTTATACTGACTGGACATGCCGTGTTTAACATATACCTAATTCAACAATCTTTGACGAATTTACAACACCTCAAGTGTTCACAAATTTTACTATAAGAAGAGAGAATCTAGCATTCGTATTTTCCTTTACTCTCGTTTGCATATCTATGTATTATCTTAATACGAGTAGTAAGACATAAGTCAATAAAATATATAATATTTTCTAACATATCATAGACCTTGACCTGATGCCAATAAAATATTCTATCACTACTATGCTTTTGCGAACAGGAATCATTTTAGAACGCGATATAAATAGTATATGTGAGCCAATATTTATCAACGAATGACATATTCGTCGTCGAAGTAAACAAAATGGTATTTTTTATCGCGCTTCTACTATTTTTATCATGCTCGTCTCTTATGTCTGGGCAATATTACTAAAATTTCAGTAATTTGCAATAAATAAATGTTTTTGGTTACATCAAATCAATGCGGTATGTCTGATCGAACGATGGAACCATGGTATCGGTTACTAGGAATCTACGCTCCGGGCTAGAGACATCTCGACGTCCAGCTCCGGCGGGCGGAAGGGATACAACAATGATGATTGACGGGCACAAATCTATCATTGGTTATGATATCAAAGGATACTTTATGCTCAGATATTTGATTAGGCGTAGCCTACAATGAGTAGCATTTCGTGTTCCTCGGCTTTTACTGTTTCTAGTTTCAGAACGTAACTACTGAGCATCTCACAAGAGATGGGACGGAAGGGTTGAAGGTCATTTAGTGATCGAGACATCTAAATCATGGTCACAATTGTCCACGGTATTGATTAAGTCCCTATATCGAAATATCGTCTTTGTTTTCAGCTGGAAGCCACAAAGCAAAACGTATCGCACACAACCTTTTGTAGGACTGTGCTGCGGTGTGTGCTCCTGTTCGGCGTTGTCGGGCTATTTACACTCGCTCGAGGGAAACTATCACAGGGAGCTTTTATCTAAATGTACTTTCCACGTTATATGATCAGCGACAGGACTTCTCGACGTGTCTCCCTACTAAGACATCGTTAATATCCATGTCCTACATTCTGTTTTGGATTGATCAGAAACCACTTTAATTTTGTTTTCGGTATGCTGTTTTTAATTCTTTTAATGCATTTTAATTTGAAAAGCAGACAAAACGACAAATTCACCACTAATAAAATTGGAACTTTTGCAAACGATTCATTGATTTGAAGGTTGCATTTTTAAGCTAGAACACGTTCGTTCATCCCTTAACGAGACTAATTGAGTCTTTCAATGTATGAATGGCAGATAAACTATTCCCTTTAAGAATTGATGCTTTCTCTAGGTTCGTTAGTTAGTATTAATTAATCAATTAAGTATTTCTGTGAGGCGTGGTCGTATACTGACTGAGCCTTTGTCATAGTAATTCTTCAATTTTATAACGTCATGTATCACATTGAAATGACTTCACGTTTGATAACATCAGCTTATATGGCACTAACGATTTTGTACTATAATCTTTGTTAAATACACCCCCTAGTCAGATTTTACCAGTTTGGAAATCTATGTTATGGTATTTCCCTACCCTCTATCCCATAAATACAAAACTATATAAGTGTTTCATATTGTATATTTGTATTATGCATACACAAGATAGGAGAATCCTGAGACCTTCTGATTTTTTCTATCGGATGGAAACTATTCCGTTGTGCGCGACCTTGGTTAATCCCACACAGATTTAAATCTAATACTTTCCAAGTGTATACGAGAACAATGCGCTAACGAATGCATCTTTACGAGGTAATAATAATTACACCTATTTATGCTGGATACGATAATAGTAATGCTATATCAAGCCATTTAACAAATTGAAATAACGTGATCATAGTATTGGTACATGGACTTTGATATAATTTTACACCTCGATATTTCAATGAAACTGATGTAACCGTAACATCTCTGCATTGTAAATAGTACCCCCCTTTTAACAAATTCCACCGTAATCAGAAAACCTCCTCAGCACTCCCACAAACCCTGGTAATATACTGACAGCCGTATGTGTTGTATCGTCTAATGCCCGCGACAGATCTAGAGCAAACGTAGTCATAGCTATGTATTTAGTAAGGCCAGAAAATGCAAAGATCAACAAAGTGTGAGCACAGACGGAAGCCAGTGATGTTTGTTTAAATTGGATAATGGGATAATAGGACTCTCCTACACATCTAGTAACTACCCAGCTAAATCAATGTTTCCGTCGAAAATCAGACCGCATTGCTCGTCTCAAACGTTTTCTAAACAAGACAAGTTCTTCTTGCAATACCATTTTTGCCATACATGTTTTAAAACGAGTCAAGATTAGAAAACGTTTGCTGTCGATAAACATCCGTTTTGAATGTGACCGAACCGTTGGAGACGTCTCGGATGTTGAATGGTAACGTCAAGTGAAGAGCGATTTCAATCTAAAGTCGACCTTTTATAACGGCACTTCAAGGTTTCTTAAAAATTACCTCTCAGAAGGAAGTACACAATTAATAAAAACAATAAGGAATAAATGTCGGTACTGTTTTTCCTATATTGCATATTAACAATAGTCCACGTGAAAGAAAATAGTTCTTCCCCAACGGTCGTTCATACGATAAGAACGTTTTTCTTTCTTGTGGAAAGGGCGACTTGTTATTATGTAATATAGAAAAAATAGTATCCACACCCACTCCTTATTATTAAAACGATTATCTAGCACGTCTCTTAATAATTAACTTATATGATAAGTAAATTAATAAGAGACTTGCTATATAATCATTATGAAAACCACTATTAAATAATTGCTAAATATTGAAGTTGACTAGAATATATACTACTAAATAGGTAATAGTTCTGTTAAAATGATCTTGAGTAATTACTCTTCATCTCATTTGAGAATGGTTGTTTTGAATGTCGAATATTGGGAATTGACAATATACCGGATAAATTTTTATCAGTTTCTCGATCGTAAGACAGTTCTAGGCATAAAAGTAATGATTTAGTCTCTCATTATACTGTATCTCTGGTATCAGGATTATATGTCACTCGTCATACGAACACACGATTAAGAGAAAACTTACGTTGAAACTCAACCACAAGTACATTTCCTGGAATCTTGTGAGTAAGGTAAGCAATGAGCTTCTAACTACTATATAGTCTATGTAAATTAAGATGCCGTAACAATTGGACAGTTTCCAAAACAGCAGTCTTGTCTCGAATCTTATGTATTCACATTCACTAGATATGATCCTCGGTAACGCACATGATCCCCGAACGGACTAGTGGATGGGAGCCAACCCGACTCTGAGACACCACCGAAAGATGGTTAGGCTTGTGTACAACGAAACCTTTATTATCTATGATAAACTGTCCTTCTCTGCAATGATCTGTGTTTTCATCTTCACTGTCGATAAAATGATATGAAAATCACGTTAGCCGCCGTGTAAACATATATCTCTGGCATACACATGTACTTGATACGATCCTTATCCGGTCGCTAGAGGGATTTTAAGATGGGATCGCAGAGCATAGAAGCACGTAGATTGTTCGGGCGAAGAAGATTACACTGTGCTCGTCCTTACATGATGCTAATAGTTAACGGAACGAATTACCATATGTCTGTATAAGTATAGACTTTACGGCCAAACGAACAAAATACCAAATACTACCAGCATAGCGTAACCGAAAACTATATCGCTGTGAGAAGTAAATGTAAACATTATATCCAAGATTTCGTGAATACTTAAAGTAGCCGCTTTTAAGGACAAATAGATAATTTGCAAGCACCATTGGTTTTTTTCAATAATGACTGGAGAAGGGCTACCTCTACAATTTCTATATGAAGTCAAGATCGAAATAGATACTTGATGATATCTGTCCACAGCTTCTTCATTTTTCTACAGTTTGAGGATGAACATGTCGTACCTTACTGATTGCCAGTCGGCCTTGAACTTCTAATTATACCATTAGACAGGCGTTGAGTATTGCAAATATAACTAAAAAGTTGACCGAAACTTCTCAAGAAACCAGATCACCTGCGTAACCTACATCATTTGAAGTATAGTTATCCACAAAGTAATTGATTCCAAATTCAAACACTATAATAACTACGGACGGCCACTGAAATATCTCATCGAATTTGTATATATTGAATTCCAAAACACATAATTAATTATCTTGGATAATACGATATATAAACTGGTAAGAGATGTCAAATGTCAAGGCCAATTCTGCGTTGCTTGTCCTGGTTCTTCATGTATAAATAGAAGTAAAATGACAAGTTTACCATGAAACGTTCGTGATACATGTAAACATATGCGTTAAAAAGCATTCTCAATTCATTGAAGGTGAATCTCTAATACAGGTACTAGTAAAGAAAACTACCACGTAAAGGTCAAGCTTAGGGGTAAATTACTTATGTTTCAATAAACAGCATTAATAATGTCACATATATTCATCATTTTTGTTACAAAACGTCTTTGTTTAAAATAGATTTCTTGCCCAGCGAGCCAAATTTCCAGATATATTTGCATATTGAAGCATTGTTGTATACAATTGTTGTTTTATTAGCAATTATCTTACATTGTCACCAAGTCCTGATTACGGATTCAGTTGCGTTTCTGGAAAATCTGATTTTCAAATTCTTGCCACAATTTCCGATATTTGTTCATTTTTAAAGACATAATCAATACATGAACTTGCATTATGGTTTAAAAAATGTTGAACGAAGGTTAGAAAATGTTGATCGTTTCTTAATGCTGCACTGTATTGTTTGTCCTGTCAGTTTAACATGGGTATATGTGGTAACGGTTGGATAATCGCATGCACACGTGTTTGACAACATTAATGTGTTCAAGGCAAGTCGCACACAGCTCAATCTTTTACATTTGGTTTATGGGGAAAGGCATTTGAAAGTGCGTTGCACGTGTATGAATTGTTGAAGAAAATAGTACATGTTGATCAACCAATGGAACGTGTCGTTATATTACCGTTACAGTGCAGTGTGCAGTGTTGGTTGTACATATAACGGCTGAAAATTAAAGCTATTTGACTTAAGAAGATGCTACTACCAAATGGGGAAAATATCTTAGACCCATTGGTATACCGATAAATCATACAGTTGTGTTGAAAATAATACATGTAAGTTTCAAAATACATTTGGAAGTAGACAATTTAAAAAAATATTCTATAATTGGTAGGCCAATATCATTTGAGAGTCTAATAACCTGTATCATTAGTGAGTGACAGAAGTGGTTCGTCAAATTGTAAACGAACCTTAATTATACCTCATAACCGTCATATCCCAATTAGTGAATAAAACTATACCAATTATCTACTGTTATAACAAATCCTTTATCGCCTACCTGTACACGACAATATAACTATCTGTACAAGACAATATAACTACCTGTACACGACAATTCTGTTCTTATGGTTTGTTGTGTTGTTACATTGCTATAATAGGTTGTTGTGTTGTAATTATGTTCTGATGGGTTATCGTGTTGCTACATTGCTATAATAGGTTGTTGTGTTGTAATTATGTTCGGATGATTTGTTGTGTTGCTACATTGCTATAATAGGTTGTTGTGTTGTAATTATGTTCTGATGGGTTGTAGTGTTGCTACATTGCTATAATAGGTTGTTGTGTTGAAATTATGTTCTGATGGGTTGTTGTGTTGCTACATTGCTATAATAGGTTGTTGTGTTGAAATTATGTACTGATCGGTTGTCGTGTTGTTACATTGCTTTAATTGGTTGTTGTGTTGAAATTATGTTCTGATGGGTTGTCGTGTTGCTACATTGCTGTAATTGGTTGTTGTGTTGTAATTCTGTTCTGAAGGGTTGTCGTGTTGCTACATTGCTGTAATTGGTTGTTTTGTTGTAATTATGTTCTGATGGTTTGTTATGTTGTTACATTGATATAATGTGTTGTTGTGTTGTAAATCTGTTCTGATGGGTTGTCGTGTTGCTACATTCCTGTAATTGGTTGTTGTGTTTTAATTTTGTTCTTTTGGGTTGTTGTGTTGTACCATTGCTGTTATTGGTTGTTGTGTTGTAATTCTGTTCTTATGGGTTGTCGTGTTGTAACATTGATGCAATTGGTTGTTGTGTTGTAATTCTGTTCTGATGGTTTGTTGTGTTGTTACATTGCTATAATTGGTTGTTGTGTTGTAATTATGTTCTGATGGGTTGTCGTGTTGCTACATTGCTGTAATTGGTTGTGTTGTTATTCTGTTCTGATGGGTTGTCGTATTGCTACATTGCTATAATTGGTTGTTGTGTTGTTATTCTGTTCTGATGGGTTGTCGTGTTGTTACATTGCTATAATTGGTTGTTGTGTTTTAATTCTGTTCTGATGGGTTGTTGTGTTGTTACTTTGGTGTGATTGGTTGTTATGTTGTTACATTTTTGTGATTGGTTGGTATGTTGTTACATTGTGGTGATGGGTTGGTATGTTGTTACATTGTTGTGATGATTTGGTATGTTGTTACATTGTGGTGAAGGATTGGTATGTTGTTACATTGTTGTGAAGGGTTGGTATGTTGTTACATTGTTGTGATGGGTTGGTATGTTGTTACATTGTTGTGATGATTTGGTATGTTGTTACATTGTGGTGAAGGATGGTATGTTGTTACATTGTTGTGAAGGGTTGGTCTGTTGTTACATTGTTGTGATGGGTTGGTATGTTGTTTCATTGTGGTGATGGGTTGTTATGTTGTTACATTGTTGTGGGTATGTTGTTACATTGTTGTGATGGGTTGGTATGTTTTTACATTGTGGTGATGGGTTGGTATGTTGTTACATTGTTGTGATGAGTTGGTATGTTGTTACATTGTTGTGATGGGTTGTTATGTTGTTTCATTGTTGTGATGGGTTGGTATGTTGTTACATTGTGGTGAAGGGTTGGTATGTTGTTACATTGTTGTGATGTGTTGGTATGTTGTTACATTGTGGTGAAGGGTTGGTATGTTGTTACATTGTTGTGATGAGATGGTATGTTGTTACATTTATGTGATGGGTTGGTATGTTGTAACATTGGTGTGCTAGGTTGGTATGTTGTTACATTGTGGTGATGGGTTGGTATGTTGTTACATTGTTGTGATGATTTGGTATGTTGTTACATTGTGGTAAAGGATTGGTATGTTGTTACATTGTTGTGAAGGGTTGTTATGTTGTTACATTGTTGTGATGGGTTGGTATGTTGTTTCATTGTGGTGATTGGTTGTTATGTTGTTACATTGTTGTGATGAGTTGGTATGTTGTTACATTGTTGGGAAGGGTTGGGATGTTGTTACATTGTGGTGATGGGTTGGTATGTTGTTACATTGTTGTGATGGTTTGGTATGTTGTTACATTGTGGTGATGGGTTGTTATGTTGTAACATTGTTGTGATGGGTTGGTATGTTGTTACATTGTTGTGATGAGTTGGTATGTTGTTACATTGTTGGGAAGGGTTGGGATGTTGTTACATTGTGGTGATGGGTTGGTATGTTGTTACATTGTTGTGATGAGTTGGTATGTTGTTACATTGTTGGGAAGGGTTGGGATGTTGTTACATTGTGGTGATGGGTTGTTATGTTGTTACATTGTTGTGATGAGTTGGTATGTTGTTACATTGTTGGGAAGGGTTGGGATGTTGTTACATTGTGGTGATGGGTTGGTATGTTGTTACATTGGTGATGGGTTGTTATGTTGTTACATTGTGGTGATGGGTTGTTATGTTGTTACATTGTTGTGATGAGTTGGTTTGTTGTTACATTGTTGTGATGGGTTGGTATGTTGTTACATTGTGGTGATGGGTTGGTATGTTGTTACATTGTTGTGATGAGTTGGTATGTTGTTACATTGTGGTGAAGGGTTGGTATGTTGTTACATTGTTGTGAAGGGTTGGTATGTTGTTATATTTTTTTGTGATGGGTTGGTATGTTGTTACGTTGTTGTGATGGGTTGGTATGTTGTTACGTTGTTGTGATAGGTTGGTATTTTGTTACATTGTTGTGATGAGTTGGTATGTTGTTACATTGTGGTGATGGGTTGTTATGGTGTTACATTGTTGTGATGAGTTGGTATGTTGTTACATTGTTGTGAAGGGTTGGTATGTTGTTATATTTTTTTGTGATGGGTTGGTATGTTGTTACGTTGTTGTGATGGGTTGGTATGTTGTTACGTTGTTGTGATAGGTTGGTATTTTGTTACATTGTTGTGATGGGTTTGGTATGTTGTTACATTGTTGTGATGGGGTGGTATGTTGTAACATTGTTGTGATGGGTTGGTATGTTGTTACGTTGTTGTGATAGGTTGGTATTTTGTTACATTGTTGTGATGGGTTGGTATGTTGTTATATTGTGGTGATGAGTTGGTATGTTGTAACATTGTTGTGATGGGTTGGTATGTTGTTACGTTGTTGTGATGGGTTGGTATGCTGTTACATTGTTGTGATGGGTTTGGTATGTTGTTACATTGGTGTGATGGGTTGGTATTTTGTTACATTGTTTGTATGAGTTGGTATGTTGTTACATTGTTGTGAAGGGTTGGTATGTTGTTACATTGTTGTGAAGGGTTGGTATGTTGTTACATTGTTGTGATGGGTTGGTATGTTGTTACGTTGTTGTGATGGGTTGGTATGTTGTTACATTGTGGTGAAGGGTTGGTATGTTGTTACATTGTTGTGATGAGTTGGTATGTTGTTACATTGTTGTGATGGGTTTGGTATGTTGTTACATTGTTGTGATAGGTTTGGTATGTTGTTACATTGTTGTGATGGGTTGTATGTTGTTACGTTGTTGTGATGGGTTGGTATTTTGTTACGTTGTTGTGATGGGTTGGTATGTTGTTACGTTGTTGTGATGGGTTGGTATTTTGTTACATTGTTGTGATGGGTTTGGTATGTTGTTACATTGGTGTGATGGGTTGGTATGTTGTTACATTGGTGTGATGGGTTGGTATGTTGTTACGTTGTTGTGATGGGTTGGTATGCTGTTACATTGTTGTGATGGGTTGGTACGTTGTTACATTGGTGTGATGGGTTGGTATGTTGTTACGTTGTTGTGATGGGTTGGTATGTTGTTACATTGTTGTGAAGGGTTGGTATGTTGTTACATTGTGGTGATGGGTTGTTATGTTGTTACATTGTTGTGATGAGTTGGTATTTTGTTACATTGTTGTTATGGGTTGGTATGTTGTTACATTGTGGTGAAGGGTTGGTATGTTGTTACATTGTTGTGAAGGGTTGGTATGTTGTGACATTGTTGTGATGGGTTGGTAAGTTGTTACGTTGTTGTGATGGGTTGGTATGTTGTTACATTGTGGTGAAGGGTTGGTATGTTGTTACATTGTTGTGATGAGTTGGTATGTTGTTACATTGTTGTGATGGGTTTGGTATGTTGTTACATTGTTGTGATAGGTTTGGTATGTTGTTACATTGTTGTGATGGGTTGGTATGTTGTTACATTGTTGTGATAGGTTTGTTATGTTGTTACATTGTTGTGATAGGTTTGTTATGTTGTTACATTGTTGTGAAGGGTTGGGATTTTGTTACATTGTTGTGATGGGTTTGGTATGTTGTTACATTGGTGTGATGGTTTGTTGTGTTGTAACTATTTTCTGATGGATGGTTATGTTGTTACGTTGTTATGATTGTTTCTGTTGTTTAGATTATCTTGCCATTGGTTGCGGTTGGAATTTTAATAGTATTGTGATGGTTTGTGATGCTATAAACCTTTTGTGGGATGATAGGACCATTATACAAACTGTACTGTTTTGTTGTTTACAATTATTATCTGTTATAGATATAGATAGAATGGGAGGGGAAGATCTACTCTGTGAAATAACATGGAAACAAGTTTACGAAGCATTCTTTTGTTTCATCGTTAATGCCTTTTCCAAATTTACAGCAAAACCCTGATTTTTTCTTCATTCCTGCCATCAGAATTGCTATGCTATTCCGAATGTATTTGATTCATCTGTGCGTGAGTTTCGTGTTTGTTGAAAACTTGGGTACATACGGTGCAGTGTTGTAATCGATCACAATGCGACCTGACACGTGCGCGTGCAGCGTCTTATTGACCGAACGACAACGGAGTGTCAACAATTCATTACAATAGGCTGTCGCACGTTGATAAGTTTCAGGAAGTTACTTTACTTCCGAGACGGACTACAATCCAATTATCGACCCTTTAACGTAACTTGTCTGGTCAACGAAACAGGGCAATAATTCAGTCGGGCGAAGCGAACTCAAAATGGACATGGTGCATGATATAGTCAAACGTGAATAACATAATTATGTACTTCTAATCTTCACCATTTTTTTCGGTAGGAAGATATGTGAAAGGGGTACAAAATGTATGGGGTTTTGGAGGGGGTTATTGTCTTTACCGCCTCTCCCGCCTTTTTTTAAGTCTCAGTAAATGCTTTATGCAATGAAATTCAGATACATGAGCAAATTGTATCACATAACAGACCGAGAACTGAGAAATGATACATAGCAGAAATATTTCAGTGCCATTATCGACTGAGACGTGCCCGGTATGACAGTTTTCTGTGTCAGGTTTTACACTCAACATGTTGTTACTATGATCGATGGATTATGTGTCAAATAACAAAGGGGCTGATAACAATTGTATCTTATGCTATCTTGTCATTACGTTTTTCAAAAACGAAATTGTGCTTCTTCAAATGCGTTGATCGAATAATGTATCTACTCGTGGGTTTGACAACACACAAAATATATCAGTTCGTACTCTTACGTTTTTTTTGCATAAAATTGAAATCACACATATATCATAAATCGAAACGTATAACAAAGAATGCATTTTCATAACAATACTTTTACTGTCAAATTAAGGTCTAAATAACATCATCTGATCAGTTTTTATTAATCATGTCGCCTTATCTGTATAGTAGAATCCTACCTAAATCATATATGTCAGTGATATAATTTGATGGAAATCAGGTATCAGTAATGTTTTTTCTGGTTATACGAGGTATACATAATCTTGGTAAAGTCTGTCTTTACTGGTATATAGTGATATATCGTATTTCATATTTACTTGTTGTGGGTTTTTTACTTGTATAAGGTGACATATCAGTATGTACTTACGCGTGGTGGTGTTGTATATTATGTTGGGTTCTTTACCTGTATAAGGTGACATATCAGTATGTACTTACGCGTGGTGGTGTTGTGTGTTATGTTGGGTTCTTTACCTGTATAAGGTGACATATCAGTATGTACTTACGCGTGGTGGTGTTGTGTATTATGTTGGGTTCTTTACCTGTATAAGGTGTCATATAAGTATGAACTTACCCGTGGTGGTGTTGTGTATTATGTTGGGTTCTTTACCTGTATAAGGTAATATACTAGTTTGTATTTGCGCGTGCCGTGTGGTGGTGCTATGCATTATGTTTTGTCTTTGTGAATTGATGCTTTTAAGCGTCTTACTTCGTTTTTAATGTTGTAATATAGCACTGTGGCTGTGAGAGGATACAACACAGGGATGTGAGAGAACAAAAACACTGTCGCTGTGGATTAATATAGCAATGTGGATGTGAGAGGATATATCGCTGTGGCTGTGAGAGGATATAGTACTGTGGCTGTGAGAGGATATTGCATTGAAGCTGTGAGAGGATATAGCACTGAGGCTGTAAAAAGATATAGCACTGTCGCTGTGGACTAATATAACAATGTGGATGCGAGAGGATATAGCACTGTGGATATGAGAGGATATAGCACTGTGGCTGTGACAGGACATTGCATTGAAGCTGTGACAGGATATAGCACTGAGGCTGTAAAAAGATATGGCACTGTCGCTGTGGATTAATATAGTAATGTGGATGTGAGAGGATATATCACTGTGCATATGAGATGATATAGCACTGTGGCTGTGACAGGATATTGCATTGAAGCTGTGAGAGGAGATAACACTGAGGCTGTTAAAGATATAGCCCTGTCGCTGTGGACTAATATAACAATGTGGATGTGAGAGGATATAGCACTGTGGATATGAGAGGATATAGCACTGTGGCTGTGAGAGGATATAGCACTGTGGCTGTGAGAGGATACAACACAGGGATGTGAGAGAACAAAAGCACTGTGGCTGTGAGAGGATATATCGCTGTGGCTGTGAGAGGATATATCGCTGTGTCTGTGAGAGAATATAGCACTGTGGCTGTGAGAGGATATATCACTGTGGTTGTGAGAGGATATAGCATTGTGCCTGTGAGAGGATATAGCACTGTGGCTGTGAGAGGATATAGCACGGTGGCTATGAGAGGATATAACACAGGGATGTTAGAGAACAAAAGCACTGTGGCTGTGAAGGATATACCAATAAGGCTGTAAGAGGGTATACCAATACGGCTGTGAGAGGATATAGCACTGTGGCTATGAGAGGATATAGCACTGTGGCTGTGAGAGGATATAGCACTGTGGCTGTGAGAGGATATAGCACTGTGGCTGTGAGAGGATATAGCACTGTGGCTGTGAGAGGATATAGCACTGTGGCTGTGAGAGGATATAGCACTGTGGCTGTGAGAGGATATAGCACTGTGGCTGTGAGAGGATATAGCACTGTGGCTGTGAAGGATATTGCATTGAAGCTGTGAGAGGATATAGCACTGAGGCTGTAAAAAGATATAGCACTGTCGCTGTGGATTAATATAGCAATGTGGCTGTGAGAGGATATAGCACTGTGGCTGTGAGAGGATATAGCACTGTGGCTGTGAAGGATATTGCATTGAAGCTGTGAGAGGATATAGCACTGAGGCTGTAAAAAGATATAGCACTGTCGCTGTGGATTAATATAGCAATGTGGATGTGAGAGGATATATCACTGTGCATATGAGAGGATATAGCACTGTGGCTGTGACAGGACATTGCATTGAAGCTGTGACAGGATATAGCACTGAGGCTGTAAAAAGATATAACACTGTCGCTGTGGATTAATATAGCAATGTGGATGTGAGAGGATATATCACTGTGCATATGAGATGATATAGCACTGTGGCTGTGACAGGATATTGCATTGAAGCTGTGAGAGGATATAGCACTGAGGCTGTTAAAGATATAGCACTGTCGCTGTGGACTAATATAACAATGTGGATGTGAGAGGATATAACACTGTGGATATGAGAGGATATAGCATTGTAGCTGCGAGAGGATATAGCACTGAGGCTGTGAAAAGATATAACACTGTCGCTGTGGATCAATATAGCAATATGGATGTGAACGGATATATCACTGCGGATATGAGAGGATAAAGGACTGTGGCTGTGAGAGGATATAGCACTGTAGCTGTGAAGGATATACTAATAAGGCTGTAAGAGGGTTTACCAATACGGCTGTGAGAGGATATATCACTGTGCATATGAAAGGATATAGCACTGTGGCTGTGCAGGATATACCAATAAGGCTGTAAGAGGGTATACCAATACGGCTGTGAGAGGATACAGCACTGTGGCTATGAGAGGATATAGCACTGTGCATATGAGAGGATATAGCACTGTAGCTGTGACAGGATATTGTATTGTAGCTGTGAGAGGATATAGCACTGTGGCTGTGAAGGATATACCAATAAGGCTGTAAGAGGGTTTATATGAGAGGATATAGCACTGTGGCTGTGACAAGACATTGCATTGTAGCTGTGGATTAATATAGCAACGAGGATGTGAGAAGATATATCGCTGTGGATATGAGAGGATATAGCACTGTGGCTGTGAGAGGATATAGCACTGTGGCTTTGAGAGAAAATAGCACTGTGGATATGAGAGGATATTTCACCGTGGATGTGAGAGGATAAAGCACTGTGGATGTGAGAGGATAAAGCACTGTGGATGTGAGAGGATAAAGCACTGTGGATGTTAGAGGATAAAGCACTGTGGATGTGAGAAAATAAAGCACTGTTGATGTTAAAGGATAAAGCACTGAGGCTGTGAGAGGATAAAGCGATGTAGATGTGAGAGGATAAAGCACTGTGGCTGTGAGAGGATATAGCACTGTGGATGTGAGAGGATATAACACTGTGGATGTGAGAGGATCAAGCACTGTGGCTGTGAGAGGATATAACAATGTGGATGTGAGAGGATATAACACTGTGGCTTTGAGAGAAAATAGCACTGAAGCTGTGAGAGGATAAAGCAAATAGGCTTTGAGAGAAAGTAGCACTATATCTATGAGAGAAAATAGCACTTTAGCTGTGAGAGGATAAAGTACTGTGGCAGTGAAAAGATACAGCACTGTGGCTGTGGATTAATATAACAATGTGGATGTGAGAGGATATAGCACTGTGGCTGTGAGAGAATAAAGCACAGTGGATGTGAGAGGATAAAGCATTATGGCTGTGAGAGGATTGTTTGTTTGTTTGTTTATGTTTAACGGCCCATCGACGGCTGTGGTCATTTAGGGCCATGGTGATTTATTTATTTATTGTATTTTCTTAACAAACATGTGAGTAGTGAAGATAAAATCAGATAAAAAGGTTCATTTTAAAAGCATTCGCATTGTATGTGTAGATAATTAAAAATAAAAAAGGGGGTTTAAATGATAAAAGAGATAACGAATAGATGATATGGAATATGTGATATATATATAACGTCAAAGAGGGTAAGCTTGGTTAAAAGACATCAGCGTCTATAGAATAGACCGATGTATTTCAAATAGTTAAATAATGCCTTCGAGTCCACGGAACTGAAAAGGACTCGAAAGTAGCTATCACGAATGTGTTTAAAATCGGAACATTCTATTAAAAAATGTTTTTAACTGTAAATGGAGTGTCACATGCGTGGCATGGAGGTATATCTTCTCGTTTTAAAAGGTACGAATGAGTAGGATATGTGTGCCCAGTACGGAGCCGAGCTAGGACAACTCTACGATCTTTCCGACTGGGAATAGATGTTTTAAGTTTCGGTTGTACCTTAAAAAGTTTGTTGGTGGTCTCGAGAGACCAGCGTTGCTGCCATTCATTTTGAATGGCTGTACGAATAGTAGGTTTAAAATCTGTGTATAGAAGTTTGATATTTGTTTGTTGGAGATTTAATGCATTTTTTGCTTCCCTGTCAACGCATTCGTTGCCTTTAATTCCGACATAGCTCGGAATCCATAGTAAAGTTATTTTTGACTTATTTAAGATCAAGATATTCGAAGAGCAAGGTTTTGTATGAGTGTGTTTTTAGGATCTCGTTACTGTAAACTCTGTAGGACAGATAGAGAGTCTGAACATATGATTGCCTTTGAAATGCGGTATTCATCGATATGGTCGAGGGCCAAACCATTGGCGCATGCTTGGGCAGAAAAGATGGAGGCGCTGTCTGGTAGTCGAACTGAAGAGCAAGAATTAGCAGTACAGCAGGCTGTTACCACTTTGCTGTGAGAGGATACATCACTGTTGATGTGAGATGATACATCACTGTAGCTGTGAGAGGATATAGAACTGTGACTGTGAGAGGATATATCACTGTTGATGTGAAATGCTATATCACTGAAGCTGTGAGAGGATATAGAACTGTGACTGTGAGAGGATACATCACTGTTGATGTGAGATGATACATCACTGGAGCTGTGAGAGGATATAGAACTGTGACTGTGGGAGGATACATCACTGTGATGTGAGATGCTTTATCACTGTAGCTGTGAGAGGATATAGAACTGTGGCTGTTAGAGGATATATCACTGTTGATGTGAAATGCTATATCACTGAAGCGGTGAGAGGATATAGAACTGTGACTGTGAGTGGATACATCACTGTTGATGTGAGATGCTATATCTCTGTAGCTGTGAGAGGATATAGAACTGTGACTGTGAGAGGATATAGAACTGTGGCTTTGAGTGTGTGTTATTCAGGTTGAAAGATATGTTCCCTTTTTGATTAGCCGAGCCTGTGTGTATTAAGGAATTCGATATCAAACACGATATTTCATTTCTACCACATTGTCTGTGGCAAAAGAAAAGTGTTTCTCTTGGGCTCTTTCATACTAAATTCCTTTACAGTTTAACTAGATTTGGAAGCTACACGTTTATGATCTCGATGGTGCACTGTGTTAGAGCAGATATTGCTGACTGGTGCACAAATGTTCAACAGGTTTTTGCTTGGAAATGTTTCCAATAAATACGCATCATTAATTTATATAAGATAGGCATTATTCATATACAAAATACAAACTACATCCCTATCTAAGTTGAATGTTTGTATTATTCATATACTATGACTTTAGGTCATGTTTTGCGAGTGTAACGCCGATGTATGTTGAGGTACGATATGTGTGTACTGTAGAAGCGGTTCACTCGTGCAAACACATATTCATGACCATTTTTATTAATTTTTGTCTGACCACAATTTGATTACAGATAGTCAATATGGCTTCAGAGCAAAAACACTCATGTCATACTGCTCTAACTAATATTACAAACACCTGGTATGAGGCTATGGACAAAGGTATTTTGACAGGTGTTCTATTTCTAGATTTCCAAAAGGTTATCGACCTTATGAACCACTCTGTTTTAATGTCTAACTTTGAATTGTATGGGGGTCATACAAATCAATAATCTTTTTTCAGAGTTATTTGAGCGGAAGATTTTAAACTTTAGGACCAGTTTGAGTGATTCTCTCCCTCTTACAGCTGTTGTCCGCTGTTGACACAATCGCAAGGAAAATCACTTGACATTGTAAATAGTAACCTCAATGCTGATGCAAAATAAGTGTTAAAATAGTGTGATGAAATCAAAATGTGTGTGACCAGAGGAAAAAACTAAAGTCATGCTTGTTACTACTTCACAGAGAAAATGCAAATCAGAGGAGGAATTGTCCGTTGTTATCAACAATGTAAACATTGAAAATGTAAAATGTGAAAAACTCTCGGGAGTGTCAATAGATGACTGTCTCTCTTGGAACATTCAATTTACAAATGTCTGTAAAACTAATGACAATAATAATAATAATATACAAAATGTATATAGAACAGTATATAATTTGTAAAATTACTCAAAAGCGCTTTACAACATACGGATAATATAAGTTTATAGCTTCGATCCTCCTTGTATCTGTACTGTATTGTAATGCAGTGTGCAAGTGATGAAATAAAATATTGTTTAAACTAACATACGGATAATAGTATTATCTATAATTGTGAAACAAAAATGGCTTATAATCACCATTATACATTAAGCAAGAAGATAATCATCGCAATGTGCGCATAAATGAATTTTATAAAGGGTGGTTTGTACATGATGTCTGTGCAAATAGTCTACAATGCAGACGTGAAGAAGTGGGTTGTGATGTCCTTTTTTTAATTTGGCAAGGGTATTTGACTTCCTTATAGCAGATGGTAAGCTATTCCACAACGTGGCAGAAACCCTCCCAAAGCACCGGTTTCCATAGGTCACCAGATTTTGGGACACCCAACAATGGTTCTGACTCCGACCGCATTAATCGTGAGGGCTGATACAGGGTAACACGCTCTTGTAGGTACTGTGGAGTTGTTTAATGCAGTGCCTTGTATGTGTACACGAATTTTGTACTGCGACCTGCATCTTACAGGTAACTAGTGCAATGTATATAGCACATGTGTGCTCTCTCTCTCGATCGATCGATCGATCGAGTTCTGCTGCAGTGATCTGGACCCTCTGCAGACGACTAGTTAGTTTGTCAGATATACCAAAGAGCAGGGCGTTACTATAATCCAACCGAGAGGTAACAAGTGAATGCACCAAAGTATTGCATGCATCTGCAGTAAAAACAAAATGCCGGATAAAGCCAATGTTCCTGATCTGGTAGTAACAGGATTTGGCAATAGCGTTCACTTGTTTCTCCATGTTCAGTGAACTATCACAGTGTATCAAAGTATACTCCTAGTTATTTAACAGATGGGACAGTCTCAACACTTCCGGGACAGTCTCAACACTTCCGGCACCGACCTTGAACTGGAGAGCGATTGTTTGCGGACACTTTGAAGGAACGACGATTAGTTTCGTCTTTTCCTGATTATGCTTTAGCATGTTGGCGTTCATTTAAGTAATGATATCTGTCAGACAAGCTTCCAGATTTTCTGAAATTGTATCCCAACTGTCCCGTGATTTGATGACCATGAAAATGTGTGTGTCATCAACATAGCACTGATAGCGGAGGCTATGGCGACGACAAATCTCTCCGATCGGTTTGGAGTACATGCAATGTTTCCGTAGTCCTAACACCGACCCTTGGGGAAGGGAATTCCGAAATCTAGTACTTTGTTATGTAAGGTGGTAGATCCGATGGCAACACACTGTCGTCGTTCACTCAGATAAGACTGTATCCAACAAAGTGCGGTATCAGTCACTTCATAAGAGTACTCCAGACGTTTATAAAGTATGCAATGGTCGATATATCATGTCAAAATTTTCAGATCTTGTATGGCTTCAGCATCAGATTTGTAATTGCTTTTTAAACACACATCTGGAATATCGGTCTACTGTATTGTTAAATGAGAACGCCTGCAAAAGAGAGCTGCCAGAATTATTTTAAAATGTGATTTTTCAACACCTTCATGCGATATGTTTAAAAAAAAAAGATTTAGTTATATTTTCACAAAACAAATGTAACCTACCAAGTAGTTTTTATGTACAAGATACTTAACAAATTAGCTCCACAAAATTTGAATGTTTTTACGTATATGTCTGATGTTTAGGATGGAACTACAAGGTTATCATTTACCAATGTGTTTTACTTTCCGTGTCATGAGACAAATTGTTTATTGTTTTTAGAAAATCTTTGAGGTATCAGGGACCCCTTACATGGAATCATTTACCAAGTCATATTAGAAATTGTACTTCACTTTTAGAATTTAAGACATCTGCAAAGCAAATTTACTTCTTATCATACATTGTATCTTGACCATATGAAAGATGAACTTCACCATATGTAAGATGAGCTTCATGCTCAATATGCTATCAAGAATAAATAAAGTCTTCATTATTATAATCTGGAATATATACTGTGTGCAAACAAGAACCGTTCGTCAATATACCAGTCTAGGAAAGGATAAATGTTTTGTTCGACAACCGGTCTAGACTGCGAAAAATGAACAAAATGTACCATTAAATATGTCTGTCTAACATATTCTATCGCTTACAGACTCTTAAAATTCCAAGGTGACAAAATGCAAGACAGCGCTATTGAACTCAATCTCAATGCGAATCTCTCCAAATGTTTTACCTTCAAAACTCCCAGTAGGCTGTGAATGGTATTAAGAATCCACCTGGAAAACAGTCAATCTTTTTAATTTTTGTATATGTATTTTAGTTTTTCACTTACTAACCTACATCATATATAGGCAACACAATTTGTTTAGCTATGCGTATGAGGCGTTTTGACATGCAAATTAGGTGGTTGAATTGCACGCGCAAATTTGATAATGATCAAATAGATGTATTTAAAATAAAAAGATATAATGAATTATCGTACATTGCTGGGTTTCTCCAGACAATACACCGCTTGTGTCCTTTTTCAAGAGGCTGAATTAGACAACGCTTCATAGATAAAGCAAGTTTCCGAACAATCAGTTCCAAGCTATATTTCCTAGTACTGATAATGTTTAAAGAGATATATTAAGTCAATACTATCAAACAAACAGCAAATACACAATAATTAATCATTTTACATAACAGCTAAGGATATCAAAAGCTACTTCTCTATCTTGACACCGCCAAAGCTGCTGGAGTAAGCTGAAAACATCTTTCTTATCTGCCAAAGATCTTTTGAAACTGGCCATTTTTCATCCGACTGGAGAACAGGAAAAGTCGCTTCAGCATGTATAATATCAATATAAAAATACATCCTGTTAGCTATTATTCAATATCCCTCAAACGTATCTGCTGTTAACTTGTCCGGACAAATTATTGTTAGTAACATCATGAGCCATGCTGATAAACAAACCATCTCTAACTCCTTTCAGCATGGTTCCAGACTATCAGGGTTATCCCAGAGCAAAGCAATTAAACATATTGTATATACACGGGAAGCAAACTGGTGACATATTGTGCATACACAGGTAGCAAACTGGTGTATTATGAATTTTAGTAACGCCTTGGATAAATAAGCCCAACACTTTGAAGTTTTAGTATTGGCTGCAAAAATACCTTCCCAAGTTTACAATTTTAAATTAGCAATAGTAAACGGGGATAAATCCTCTACTGACCCAGTAAAATCAAGGGTCTGTACCAGGACTAAGGGACTGCGATTGTTTTAATGAACGATATTAAAAGCTCTATTTATGTTACACAACTATTTTTTAAAAGTAACCGTAGAGGGCGATACACAATCCCTGCAAATAACTAGAATAATTTTGACATAATAGCTGTTTAAGAGGAAGTGGCAGATGGCATTCTATCCAAATGAAAAGACATCCAAAAGTCCATCCATGTTTATATATATACCTCAGGACAACGAACAAATGTCAAAAGAAAATATTTTAGTGCAATAAAATAAATCAGAGTCTGTATTACATACTGTAACTACGTGACTACCTCTGGCTTCTTAAAGTGATATCTAAAACAGAATCCTACAAAATCAACGAAAAATAATATGAAAATGAAAATCTCCTAAATTTGCCCTCAACTAGAATATTATAATATAGTATGGGACACGTATCTGAAAAAGATACTTACAAGATAGAGTAGGTTCAGCACAAGGCTGCGTGCCCTTTTTATTACCAAATACCATCGTGACACTTCAATCATCGTCAAAAGCAAGTCCACCGGAAGTTATATCAGTAGACATTGTATCGTCTTTGAACTCAGCAGCCTCTTCTCTGAAATACTAAATTGTGTCTCATTTCTTTTTCATGTAACAACACATATAAAATAATATTCCGCAAGTTGGTAGAATTAAAAATAGAATAATATCGACCAAAGACATTCGCTAACCACGAATATAATAAAAAGGCTCTGTTTTATACAACCAGACACGTAGCAAAGCGGTTAGACGATGGCAAAGAACTAAAGTAATCATCCACCAGCATATATAACGCCGGCTAGTTAGTTAACTCGTTCAATGAAAAGGTTTTTCATTCGGAAAAAAATGGGCGAAAGTGACAGGGCTATAAACAACTTTTTAGTCTTACCCATATTTGACAAAAGGATCACATCATCCTTCGAAGATATTCATCTGAACAAGATTCGTCCACAATTTCAATGATTACTTATAGAGAAAAAAATCAGTAAAGCCAGACAAAATACTGGTAAAGTGAATTTTACTACTGACATACATAACTGTATCATAACTGCTGACGTCCGATTCGACGGTGCAAAAAAAAATGGAACATCCCGCACCAACATCACCTGACGAGTTGCGCAAGATCATCACCACCTCGCAATCAAAGTAATTTATGCTGGAGCTGCCTCCAACAGATCTACTGAAGAAATGTGTTAACCACTGCTTCATTTAATGACCTCACTCATGCACAAGCCCTCGGCAATGTCAAAGTTTCCATTGTGTGACTTTTATAAAGCCTTGCCAAATTCAAGAAGAATGATTAAACCACTAATTTAGACCGGCTCTTCAGAATCTTTAGCGCAAACTTTCTGTAAATGTAGTAGCATCCTATCTACACTACTATTAAGATAAACGATCTAGGAGGTAATTGTAAAGGGTACCTTTATATAATTATGTGCGTCTCTGTAACCCTAGAAAGCCATAATTCACGAGCTGTAAACTCCCTAGAGAATTTTGCTAAATGAAATAGGGCATTACATCAATGTTTAATACAAAAGAATCTAGCGGACGACTGTTGGTATGTAGACTTTCTTGTGGGGGTGCATCAACCCTAACACTCCAACAACCGGTCTGTCGGCTACAAGTGTATGTGAAACTAGCTGAGGAAGTAGTTTCTACACCAACCTTTCCTTCAGGGTTACAAACTCTACCATATTATATAATGCAGGAGTATGTGAACAAATTGCTGTAGCAAAAACAACAGGTCATAGGTCAATAGCAAACATGACTACTAACGGACATAATATCCTACTGATCAACGTAAGTACAGAAGTGCTGTCCTACAAAGGAAAAATAGGCCTTATGAAAGAGACAACAGAAATTAAAAAAGCGGAAGGAAACATCATTTTTCAGCAAGACATGTGCTTTGTATTAAGCTTATAATAAGCGCTTTTAAGTAGACCGCTTTAAAGCAATGCATAGGACAGTCACATGTTTATAAGTTATAAAAATACTGGAAAAAAGGGGTGTGCTCCCGCTGATTAAAGTATTAAGTATTAAAAATTAAGGCGAAACAATTCAAGTACTCAAACGGCTATTCATTGACACATCTGTTTTCTCTTTTCCCTGTCTCTTTTCAAATTCTCTTTTCATTTTCTTTCGTTTTTTAGGGGTTTTGTTTTCTTCCATTCTCTCATTTCATTTTCCACTGTTTGCTGCAATCCCTGAAGTGAATATGCTTGATTTATTCCTTGTTACATATGTAAATAAACTGTGTAAAGTTTTTCCACTCAGTTCTCTTTTCTTTTTTGTTTTGTTATATATCCCCGGACGTATTTCTGGAGAGGTGAAAGCGTTAAGAATCCGCTTGGATTTTTAACTCATAAAATCTATGAAAAAAGATTCATCCAAACCAGTTTACGAGGTCAATACAACAATTGAGATGTCTTGAGGTAATAGTTAGAACATTAAAATATGAAATTTCATTCTTTATTTTTCTATTTTAAGCATGCATCAAAATATCATATACCATATCGTTTTCGAATTACTGCAGCGACAATTGGAAGAATTGATGGTTGATGTTGTACTGATTAAGCACTTATATACAAACATATGATTGCTTTGACCAAATAGACTTCAGATTAAACAAATGTAGTGTTTTATTGAAAAATTAAGTTTTGCTTAAATAATCTCCTGAATGATACAACAACTATCGCAACGAAAATGAGTTTTGAAGTGTTAAACGTCACGATAAAAGTTATGTGGTCCAACCAATACTATTCAATTATAGCCTTTGGCAGAGGTCGATACCTGGATTTATCAACCCGAGAAAAGATATATTAACAGAGGACGCAGTCCAAGGTCAATTTATCTTTTCTCGGGTTGATAAATATATGTATCGACCCAAGTCAAAGGCTACAATTGTTTTATTATTTTCAAAACAGTGATATAAGCAATCTGAAAAAAAAAACGAAAAAACTTCGGAAGCGGGACGGTGCGTTGCTTGGAGACACGTCATAATTCTATTTTTAGAAACACCCAGTCCTTCAACAAAAATAACGCGCTCCAAATCAATATCGGGTTTTTACGCTGGACACGTGATGCACTCCTGGCCAATCACTTGTAGGGAATAATATGAAAAAAATAATAATGATATTTAGCGTCAGTAACTAATTAAAAAATGTTGCTACATATTTTATTATATATTTGTCAGGTTATCAAACAGGTAAATAACCCTACATTAAACTCTATGCTGCAGCACATTTTTAAGGCATCTTGTTTATAAAATCTGGTTGATTTCCTCCGTTATGTGTGTAGGTTGCCTCTAGGTGATTAAAAAGTCATTTTGTCATATTCATGTACCCAAAGATATTTTCATGATCATCTAATCAGATACTATTTTCAAAACGTTCTTTGTGCATTTCTTACGTTCATATCAATAACAGCCAATCACCGATACCTTACAGAAGTTTCTCACTTCTGATGTATCAATCCAGCAGTGCATTAATTCTGATACTTATCACGTACACCCAACACTTTCTTGTATTTCTTAAAACGAAGAACGTTTACGTTCTCCAGAGTGGCCAGCGATATCGACCTCTCCAGTACCTGTCCCTTCGTATTACCTCACCCTGTAACCAGTGCTCCATCGGCTCGTGCTGTGCAACAATAATTTTCTCTCCATCGCAATAGCGGTCTGTAGCGAGGTAGTTTTGTCGCCTTGAATGTCAATCAGATTCATATGTCCCAAGACGAGCTTACTACGGTGCATTTATACACATTTCATTCTGGAAACAGGGAGGAGAAAAGAGAGTTCAAATTTGCTTGTACATCTGTTCGCAGAACCGCGGCCTGACAGCGGGTTGTTTCGGGGTCATATGGAAAGGGTGTCCACTGATGATGGTGCCACTCACTGACCATTTTTATTGTCATCTTACTGTCATAACAACGACACTGGGATGTTCCTATCCTTATTTAGATTTCTATATATCCGTCTTCAGAGACACAGTACATAAGGTTTTATACTTACATGTACCCTTGTGTACTTTAGCAGTCCAGCCATTGTCCAACCAAAGGTTGTGTTCATTTATTCAATCATCGTTCACACAACTGAGTCTTAATCGGCTACTTCAAGCTCTAAAGTTCATTACTCTCTTTTCTCATTTCAACACTGCTTAAGTAATTAATTTACATTTTCGTTACATTATGTTAAATGTATATATATAAGATATACTCAAAATTAGTAACATCAGCTTTTTAAAACTGTTGAGACTTTTGAATGTTACCTTTTTTCGATTTTGGAGACAAGTGCTTGGATTAGACTGATCAGTTTGTGACCTCAAAACAATTTTGCAGTTCGGAAACAGAGCTGTTTGGAGGTTTTGAAGCACACGTCATTTAATTTATGGTCGACACATGTCGAGACCTCAATCCAGCCTTGGGAAACGTAGGTCAGGTTCACCGCATCCAGACAAAGCCGGACCATTTATCATCCGTGCTATATATGAAGGACTGCTTCCTCTCGGGATGTAGATTAATCTACATTGATTTGATAAATATTATGGTTGTATGTCCACCACGTATAAATCTACCATATATTTATGCCTGAAGGGAATTTCTGACATCGTTCATCAAAGATGTATATCATATTCGTTATACCTTCGATAATTGTTTTTGCCGAGTTCAGAAATAAAACATTTCAGCATTTGTAGCTAATCATCTATCTATATCGATAGCATTACCGTTATGGCAAGCACGTGTGTATTTAAGCTAATGCCCACATTTCCTGTGGTGCTTTGACCACTTGACGAAGTATAATTATTATATTACACGTCTACATCGACTTTCACTCAATAACCCCTGTTACATCAAGCAGAGTTGACCTCATAACGATAGTTTCTCGTGGCGGCCATTAACTTTTTATACTAAAATAATGAAGGATGACCGTGTATACATCTATGGTGGTAACAGATGCAGACCAGCTCCATCGTCAGGTGGGTTCCTTCTTCATTGGTCGTTTCGGCGGTTCCACGACGGCCATGTGTTTGGAATATTTTCTTCTTTAGCCAGATTATTAATTATGAGAAGCTCCAGTTGAACACAATGATCTTTTTCCATAGATGCCTACGTCATCCATTAAATTTCCTCTCGTAAACCAGAATTAGCACCTACCATCCTCACTAAAATAGAAAAGTTTTCCTTAGATAGTAAAAGGCAAAACAAAGCAAGGTTAAACTTTGAACGTGTTTTCTGAAATGAAAACGAACGTTTGCCAAGTTCTACAGGTTGTTTAAGAGACATAATAAAATTAGCGTCGTGATATAATGTATTGTTAATGTTGGACCCCTGTCACACTAACACAATCTCGCAAGTATGTGTCCCATGTACAAATTACAGAAATAACATCAGATCGCGTAGAAACACTTATTAGAAGACAGTAACGGTTGTAATGGGAACAAGCTATACTATGCTTGTAAAAGATTGCAGGGTATACACAAAAATCCTTCTGATATATCCCTGCAGGTAAGGCGTAAGAATTGTACGTGCTGCCCCCATTGCATGATCGTAAGAGGCGACTAAATTTGGGATCTTATCTTTTCTCTTCTTTCTAAACAACTTTCTTCTCCTTCCTAATATCACCGTTGACAATGCCTCACTTTTGGCCTTAAGTTGAGCGTTCGCCCATGTGAGGAAGGCTTTGGGTTCTGTACCCTGGCCGAGACATACCAGAGTCTGTAAAAATGGTAGTTTCTACTCCTGCTTAACGCTCTGCAATTTATGAATGGGACGACTGGTTTGCCCGTTGTCAGTATAATGTGACCAAATAGGATGTCCTGCTGGGTGTCTTCTGCAGTATGTTTCAGTGAGGTAGCACTATAAAGTCGGCATCAGTTTCGCGCTATCTCAAGGAGACAAACACGAACATATCACAGCCTCCCAAAACACACACGCACACGCTACATGCATGCATCTTGCACACAGGGGAGGCCGACCTTAATTGACCATAGCTGTTGATAGGACGTTAAACAACACTTAACCAAACCAAACCTTCTGATAATATGGTTTCCTTAGAACCTTATCCATTTATTATTGTATATATCCATTATAATTGTATACGAAAGGGAAATATTTGTGGGTATTAGAACAAATGTAAGAGGGCTGATGATTGTGTTCCTTAGGCGTTCTGTAAACATACATTCAATAATAAAAACATAAATAGATGATGAAAATCAGGAACGAATTATACAAATATATATCCGCTACATGGGGGAAAAAAACAATAACAGAATACAGAAATTCAACAAAATTGTTATTCTAATTCAAAATCGATAAACAGAAAACAAAGCCAAGATATGAACAAAGGAAACAACATGGGAAATAACCAATCGGTGATAGATCCTGTAATATAAGGGGAAATTAATATTCATGTACAGAATGCAAAGAAAACTAAGAATGCGGTCGAAAGGAAACATAATGGGTTTGTTGAATTCTATCCAGATGCTATAAAACTTGTCGTATGACGAGAACTGATTTATACTTTATCAGGTCAAGCTTTTCTTTGTTAAATCATAAAATCGTATAACACATCATATGTTTAGTGTTCCGGTGTTTCATTTGGTTTATATAAATTGTTAACCTTCATTTTAGGTTCCCCGAGAATTGATAGGCAGTGTAGGAATCTCTTTTTTTCTTTTCATTAATTGTCAGAAAAATCTCTTATTTTATCCATATATTTTATACCACCCTTTCTTAGAGCTTGATTCCGTTACATCGTTACGGGTATCTGTGGACAAAAGGTGTTGCGAAGTGCAAAGACTATCACTTACTTCTAGACCCTTTTTGTTGGCTGTGACACGTGCTAATGCCTTCTATTGTTTTATTGGCTATTTGTTGACTCCGGGCAATGTCATTTTGTAACCAGCTTCGAATCACTTTCTTCCTAAAAAGGGTGATATTTATCATGTGCTTAGTGTCGCTGGCACCGTTGCTGTATGGTCATCTTCAAGATTCTGATACAGTATGTGGTCATCTGTTGCAATTAGTGTTAATGTTTTGGCTGGTGGCTGCCTGTTGTGTGTAGAAAAAAGATTGCCACTAAAAGAGTAATCGTGATTTCTTTTGCTATAGAAGTTTCTTCTTGTCTGCGATAGTTATGACCATGCAAACATTATTTTTGGCGATTGATTCTTATTTTTCTTTTTTTGTCTTTTTGCACATAATTATTCGGTTGTTTTTCTGTAATACGTCATGCCTTCTGATGGGTCGGAGACCTAATGGATCCGAGACAAAATGCGTCACTTTCGTGCTGAATGTATACTTATACCACAAATACTCCTAATAATGTCAACAATGGCCAAGGCAATCCAGAGCGAAGTGTTATCAACTATCGACAAGAAGCACTCCGGTCACTGTGATGTGACGTTGACCGAAGAGAAGGTGGAACCATTCTGAACGGTTTAGCAAACCGAGCCTTTCTTAGACCAGTTAAACGATAAAGTCACATCATTGTTCAGCTATAAGGAAACTAAAATAGGAAGTTACGTGTTGTTGATTCCTGTAGGAGTGAAAGAAGAAGATCAACGACATCGGATGTTTCTATTTCAGAGTAGGAGGTAGTTTAAAAAGGGCGTATTTAGTGAGTTCACTATCTACAACATAGTAATGGCAACAACGACTTTCACAGTTAAGGCATGGCTGTTTCTGAGCCAACGAAGGTTTTAGTTGGCAATCCGTTAGACACACTCAATATGTTCACAAATAAACAAATAAACTATCGTGCCTCGGATAAAGGTGATCGAGGTATTTGGATTTGTTTTCCGGACGGATAACAAGGAAAGGGTGTTTTCTTTGGAAATAAAACAGTAGTTAACTTATCTACGGCACTTGTAGTATTAATTTATTAGTAAGTACAACTGTATGTCTTCTATCTTCAATATAAGATCAGATTCATCTTAACATTCCTTTCTCCAATTAATAATATGGATTACAAAATTATAAGTTTACCCCTAATATCTCAGAACAGAAAACGACAGTCATTAGAAAGATAGTGTAGTGGAACTGGACTGGGTCGATCATCGGCGACCAGGTAGTGCAATTGGCAAAACGTCCGTACAGAGTTTGCAGGGTCCTTGGTTCGAATCCCGGTCTCGCCGTGCATTTGTTTCGCTCCTGTTACATGTACATTTGGTTCTTGTGACTCACCCTTGTTTCAATTACTTGGTAAGGTTGTAAATATTAAAAAATGTTGCCCTCGATGGTGAAAACTTAGAAAAAGGAGGGAGGAATGTAGCCGAACCGGACTTGGTCGATCATCGTCGACAAAGTTCAGAGGGTCTCGTATTCGTGCTATTTTTCGCTCCTTTTACAGTAGTATATAATGAGCAGCCGGACTGTATTTCAAAGCTGAAAATACTGACTGTTGTAGACAGACCGAAAAGGATCTTCAGTGGTTGGTTACGATAACTAGTTAGTGACGATGACAAGGTTAGTGACCTTGATAGGGTTAAGAACTTTGCAACACTATATAGTGACTACTAGGCGACAAATGTTTCTGGTAATCATATACATTTTATAACGCATATCGAGTCAATGGTGTAGGCTAGTTCAGTTTTCATGAATTAATTGACTAAATGAAAGAAGAAATAAGGCTGCCTCTAGGCAAAAAACAACATATGATTCATTGAGCATGTTCGAATATTACAATTGTCATTGAATATTGATATATTTTTTTCTTGGATATTGATAAAAATTGCACTGATAATACAATGTATCAATCGAAGAAAGATAACTCGCGCGAAATCGTTCATGGATGAATCTAAAAGCGCAATACGATTCCTGACGTTACTGTTGTCTGCTTTTGATATTACAGAGATTTATTAGGTAAACGTGACTGCTATTCAATGCCAAATTATTTCTAAATCAAGGATTAGCACCCTTTTTCACATATTCGTGAACGGTAAGAATGAGTCAAATATCGCTACAATAAAGGCAATTCGTTTTTAGTGTTTTGCCAAATTGTGTATACGTGTTTCATTAATGCCCTCTACTAGCTGTCTGAGGCTATTCCGTGAGGACATGTCGGTTGACACTGGAGTGGAACCAAGCTATTACTAGACATTATACCTAATGCGATGTGGAGATACAGTCTTCCACCTTCAGCCTCAATAAGTCTGACAGGAACCAAGACTCGCCGGTCGTTATGGCCAAATCATGTTCTAGAGCCGCGGTAATTGTCATTTAAAGGAAAAGTGGCCCTGGCACTTTGACCTCTAAAAACCCGACATTTGTCTCCTTTAGGCGCCACAAATAAAACGAGGTGGACTCAGCCTCTGTCCAAATAGAGCCGATAGAAGTAAATAAACAATTCCCCAGGCTGCCAACTCGGTAGTTTTTAGTGCTTTTTGTAATTTCAATCAGACAAAAAAAAAGCCAAATAATTAATTTCAACAGAAAAATAATCATTACCTTGATCAAAATCTGGTTTATGGTCAGCATTATAGTGAGCCAGTTTCTTTGAGATGGAGACAGAAAATTGGTCAAATTTATTCGTTTATTTCAGGAAAAAAAACGTATTTATTAACGTTGTTTATTGAAGCTTAAAGTGATTAACTAAAAAATGTCGACATTGGTTCCATCAACAAGCATTTAATTATTTCCGCATTGTGAGGGGAAAGGCTGAGATATTACATTAGACCGTGATCTTTTCAAGATAATCTCTCTTACATCACTCAATTATGATGGTAACAAATGGAAGGAGAATGTTCCCGTTGACAAGTGAGGATGAGCAAATTATTGGTTCGAACTTTCTTTATGTTTACAGTTTTTTTCTTATTCAAAATTTTTAGTTGACATTTGTTAATTTACACATTTTTTTTATTAAATTTCCTTTTTTATTATTATCTCTGAAAAAAATTAGCATGGTACATAAAATAGCATACCAGTTTCATAAACATGTTAACTTGCCAATATCTTATATCACGATCTCCTTAGTCTGTTTATATTGCTGCTGTTGCCGGTAACATCATCAAGACAGTCGCGTCAACAATGCACAGTACTTGCAGATTTTTCGACCACTTTCCCCTGTTCTAGTACTTAATTAGAAAAGTGTTTCGGTTTTTTGATAGGTCTGAATATCCGTAGTTTGATGGTAGATCTACATGCCTGTAGTTTGGTGGTAGGTCTACATGCCTGTAGTTTGAGGGTAGGTCTACATGCCTGTAGTTTGGCGGTAGGTCTACATGTCCTGAGTTTGGTGGTAGGTCGACATGCCCCTAGTTTAGCTATAAGCCTACATGTTCAAAGTTTTGCGGTAGGTCTACATTTCATGAATTTGGTGAGTTTTGTCTGTCTGTCTGTCTCATGCCCGTAGTTTGGCTGTAGGCCTAAGTGTCCGAAGCTTGGTGGGAGGTCTACATGTCCGTAGTTTGGCAGTATGTAGACATGTCCGTAGTTTGGTGGTAGGTCACCATGCCCGTCGTTTGGTGGTAGGTCAACATGTCTGTAGTTTGGTGGTAGGCCAACATGCCCCTTGTGTGGTGGTAGGTCAACATGACCGTTGTTTGGTGGAAGATCAACATGCCCGTTGCTTGGTGGTAGGTCAACATGCCTATTGTTTGGTGGTAGGTCCACATGCCTGTTGTTTGGTGGTATGTCAACATGCCCCTTGTGTGGTGGTAGGTCAACATGACCGTTGTTTGGTGGAAGGTCAACATGCCTGTAGTTTGGCGGTAGGTCTACATGTCCTGAGTTTGGTGGTAGGGCGACATGCCCCTAGTTTAGCTATAAGCCTACATGTTCAAAGTTTTGCGGTAGGGCTACATTTCATGAATTTGGGGAGTTTTGTCTGTCTGTCTGTCTCATGCCCGTAGTTTGGCAGTATGTAGACAGGTCCGTAGTTTGGTGGTAGGTCAATATGCCCCTTGTTTGGTGGTAGGTCGACATGCCCGTTGTTTGGGGGTAGGTTAACATGCCTGTAGTTTGGCGGTAGGTCTACATGTCCTTAGTTTGGTGGTAGGTCAGCATGCCCGTTGTTTGGTGGTAGGTCCACATGCCCGTAGTTTGGTTGTAGGTCAACAGGCCTATTTTTTGGTGGTAGGTCAACTTGCCCCTTGTTTGGTGGTACCTACATGTTCAAAGTTGTGCGGTAGGTCTACATTTCATGAATTTGGGGAGTTTTGTCTGTCTGTCTGTCTCATGCCCGTAAATTGGCTGTAGGCCTAAGTGTCCGAAGCTTGGTGGGAGGTCTACATGCCCGTAGTTTGGTGGTAGGGCAACATGCCCGTTGTCTGGTGGGAGGTCAACATGCCCCTTGTGTGGTGGTAGGTCAACATGACCGTTGTTTGGTGGTAGGTCCACATGCCTGTTGTTTGGTGGTAGGTCACCATGCCTGTTGTTTGGTGGTAGGTCCACATGCCTGTTGTTTGGTGGTAGGCCAACATGCTTCTTGTTTGGTGGTAGGTTAACATGCGTAGTTTGATGGTAGATCTACATGCCTGTAGCTTGGTGGTAGGTCAACATGTCTGTAGTTTGGTGGTAGGACTGCATGCCTGTAGTTTGATGGTAGATCTACATGCCTGAAGATTGGTGGTAGGTCTACATGCCCGTTGTTTGGAGGGAGGGCAACATTCCCGTTGTTTGGTGGTAGGACAACATGCCCCTTGTTTGGATGTAGGTCAACATGCCTAGTGTTTGGTGGTAGGTCAACATTCCTGTAGTTTGGTGGTATGTCAGCATGCCCCTTGTTTGGTTGTAGGTAAACATGCCTATTGTTTGGTGGTAGGTCAACTTGCCCCTTGTTTGGTGCTAGGTCAACATGCCTGCAGTTTGGTGGTAGGTCAATATGCCCCTTGTTTGGTGTTAGGTCAACATGCCCGTAGTTTGGTTGTAGGTCAACAGGCCTATTTTTTGGTGGTAGGTCAACTTGCCCCTTGTTTGGTGCTAGGTCAACATGCCTGCAGTTTGGTGGTAGGTCAGCATGCCCCTTGTTTGGTGGTAGGTTACCATGCCTGTTGTTTGGTGGTAGATCAATATGCCTGTTGTTTGGTGGTAGGTCTACATGCCCGTTGTTTGGTGCTAGGTCAACATGCCCGTGGGTTGGTGGTAGGTCAACATCTCTCTTGTTTGGTGGTAGGTCACCATGCCCGTCGTTTGGTGGTAGGTCAAATTGCCTGTAGTTTGGCGGTAGGTCTACATGTCCTTAGTTTGGTGGTAGGTCGACATGTCCGTAGTTTGGTTGTAGGTCAACATGTCTATTGTTTGGTGGTAGGTCAACATGCCCGTTGTTTGGTGGTAGGTCTACATATGTCTGTTATAGTTTGGCGGTACACGTACAACAATCGGTTATGTGGTCTGTTAGATCCACTGGTCTGTCAACAAGATGTGTAAGATGACACCCGTGCTAGTCGTCCACTGGTTGAGTGAGATGGCACTTGGGTTAATCTTCTAGTCTCCGTTCTGGTGTTATGATAAGATGACTCTCAAGCCTAATACATCTATGTATGTTCATTCATTTTTTATTACCTTAAACCTTGCGGTTTATCAGTACATTGCATACATACAGTGCAAATTATATAGTACAAAGTGTACAAAGAATACAACCTTCCGACCATGCATACATGATAAAATCACAGAGAAAGTGTAGAGAGTGATTCCTTTAATCTTAAACAGTATTGCATCTCCTTTTTGACATTGGTTCAGATATTTGGCTAAATTAGAAAGTTCTTTATTATTTCTTGTTTTCATCAAAACTAAAAAAAAAAAAGCCATACTTTTGTTTTTTTATGATAATATGTTTTAATGAAACGGTTTCTTAAATCTGTTTAATGACTACATCTAATAATAAAATGATATTCGTCTTCAATATCGCCAGTGTTACAATATATACAAATTCTGTCTTTTCTCTCTAAACCACGAAATCTACCCGTTTCAATATTCAACGTATGCGATGACAACCGAATTTTAACAATTTGTTTTATATTTTGTAATCCAATAGGTTTAATTAAATACTGTTTAAGACAAAAAATACCACAGATCCATTTATAAAGAGAACACTTAGCAGATGAATTAATTAAATCTAGACACTCCTGTTGAAAAATGGCATGCATTCTACATTTAATAATATTCAGAATTTGACCTTCATTACCCTCTGTTAGCCATAAATATCCCAAACCTAACCTATATAATTCATTTCTTATGTTATTTGTCCAGTCGCTGCCCTTTTGAATCATCTCATCGTAACAAGCCTTTTAAATGGTGATGGTGGAGCTCGATGACACTCGAGGTAATCTTAAAGTCTGTGGTCTGCTGGTCGGGTGAAATGATATTCGGGCTCGTCTACGTGTCTGTGGATCTGTTTCTTCAGTCAGATGACAACCGAGGAGAGCATAAATGCTGGTGTTGAGAAAGCGCGATGGGATACTCCAGTTAGGGGTGTACTGGTATCGTCGGAACATCTAAAATCATCAATACACTGTTGCAAGATTACGCATGATTAGAATGCCGGTACTTCAGATAAAGAAGCCATGTCATACAAACTTCGTTATACTAATGGAAATACGTATATATCTCACATAAATAAAACAGTAACAAATTGATATCACGTGTTTAGTAGTGTATACGGCGTAACATCGAACACATTAATCAATACTGGAAACGAAATTACGCAAACGAGCGACAAGACTGATATATTGTAATGAAAGGAGGACGCCTAGTTATATAGAACTTATTTCATGGGACATCCGCACGCCCTCTGCTTGTTTGTGAGACTATAAATACCATTCTATAAATCCATAAAGAAAAGCACACAACTTAAATAAAGAACCTGTACATTCATTTTGTGTGCCGAGGTTAACTAAAAGGCGAGTGCACTGAGCCTTCAAGTGACAACTCTTTGTTTATGAACTGTCCGTATTGAAGCCAATACCGTGAGTGTGACTGGGCTTAAAATAGTAAAATATTAGTATAAGTACTCGTGACTTTTCATGAAAAAAAAACATTAGGCCCATGGGACCTGCTTCACTCACCTTGATAGTTCTGGCAATGGTATAAACGGCTATGAGTTGGGGATCACAAACAGTTTAGAGTTATGACCAAATAATAAAGCCCAGGGTCAAATCTTCTATATAAGAGTGTATATCTCTTTATGCCTCTCAAACGTATATATGGCTATAGGTTTCGTTATTGCCCAGAAATTAAGTCCCTAAGGGTGGGGCTAGACCTAAGATTCAATAGTAATATCATGATTGTGTCAGTCTCTAAATGCACAGCAATGGCATATATGGTTTTATTACATACCTACTAACAAATACGGGGTTTTTATATATGCGATACGACACAATTGCACTAACCCATATCAGCCCTCGCCGTATCACAACCCTTTTGGAAATTTTTCGTTTTTCAATATTTCAAAAGAAAAATAGATCATAAGATAGTAGCTTTTATAAGTAAGTATGTAATTAACAGAATAAAACACGTCCTTTTCCATATCACACCCAGTATCAACCCTCGACCAATGTCAGCCCTAGGGCTGATAATGCAGTCTCGGGTTGATACTGGGTGTGATATGGGAAAAGACATGTATTATTCTCTATTTATTGCAGTGGGAATCTCAACCGTTTCAAAGTTATTGCCCAGAAATTAAGTCAATAAGGGTGGGGCTAGACCTAAGATTCAATAGTAATATCATGATAGTGTCAGTCTCTAAATGCATAGCAATGGCATATATGGTTTTATTACATACCTACTAACCAATACGGGGTTTTTGTATATGCGAAACGACACAATTGCACTAACCCATATCAGCCCTCGCCGTATCACACCCCAAAAGCCGTATCACACCCCTTTTGGAAATTTTTCGTTTTTCAATATTTCAAAAGAAAAATAGATCATAAGATAGTAGCTTTTATTAGTAAGTATGTAATTAACGGAATAAAACACGTCCTTTTCCATATCACACCCAGTATCAACCCTCGACCAATGTCAGCCCTAGGGCTGATAATGCAGTCTCGGGTTGATACTGGGTGTGATATGGGAAAAGACATGTATTATTCTCTATTTATTGCAGTGGGAATCTCAACCGTTTCAAAGTTATTGCCCAGAAATTAAGTCAATAAGGGTGGGGCTAGACCTAAGATTCAATAGTAATATCATGATTGTGTCAGTATCTAAATGCACAGCAATGGCATATTTGGTTTTATTGCAGTGGGAATCTCAACCGTTTCAACGTTATGACGCAATAATCAAGGCCAGAACTTAGAACCTGTATGGTTATGAGGTGGGGATCTCAACCTTTTCAAAGTTATGGCTTCAGGAATGAAGTCCAAAGGGTGGGGTCAGACCCACGATATGATTGTGTTTGTTTATTGATGCTCAGCAAATGAATACCTAGTACAGGGTGTGGATCTGGATAATGTGTAAGCTGAAAGAGAAACAGTCGCTTGAAGCAATATGGCCAATTATCCTTTTTTAGCCCGCCATTTGTACAATTTTGAATCCATACCATTAAGGGATGTAGATGTTACAAACCAAAAAGGGTTGATATCCTTTACTTTATTTCATTAAGTCACTTAAAGCAATATGACAAACTGTGAAACACTGTGTTGTAACACGATGTTGTATGTGATGTAACACCATGTTGTATGTGATGTAACACTGTGTTGTATGTGATGTAACACCGTGTTGTATGTGATGTAACACTGTGTTGTATGTGATGTCACACTGTGTTGTAAGTGATGTAACACTGTGTTGTAACACAATGTTGTATACTGTGTAACACCATGTTGTATGTGATGTAGCTTCATGTTGTCTGTGATGTAACACTGTGTTGTATGTGATGTAACACCATGTTGTATGGGATGTAACACTGTGTTGTATGTGATGTAACACTGTGTTGTATTTGATGTAACACCATGTTGTATGTGATGTAACACCATGGTGTATGTGATGTAACACTGTGTTGTATGTGATGCAACACTGTGTTGTAACACAATGTTGTATATTGTGTAACATCATGTTGTATGTGATGTAACACCATGTTGTATGAGGTGTAACACCATGTTGTATGTGGTGTAACACCATGTTGTATGTTGTGTAACACCATGTTCTATGTTGTGTAACACCATGTTCTATGTTGTGAAATACCATGTTATATGTGGTGTAATACCATGTTGTGTGTGATGTAACACCATGTTGAATGATGTGTAATAACATGTTGTGTGTGATGTTACACCATGTTGTATGTTGTGTAACACCATGTTGCATGTGATGTAACATTATGGTGTACGTGATGTAGCGTGTACATTGTGTTGTATGTGATATAACACCATGCTGTTTGTTTGTGTGATGTAGCAGTGTTGTATGTGGTATATATGATTGTTGTGTGAGATGTAACACTGTTGTATGTGGTATACGATTGTTGTGTGTGATGTAATGTAACACTGTGTTGTATGTGATGTAACACTGTTTTGTATGTGATGTAACACCATGTTGTATGTGATATAACACTGTGTTGTATGTGATGTAACACTGTGTTGCATGTGATGTAACACTGTGTTGTATGTGATGTAACGCTGTGTTGTATGTGATGTAACACCATGTTGTATGTGGTGTAACACCATGTTGTATGTGGTGTAACACCATGTTGCATGTTGTGTAACACCATGTTGCATGTGATGTAACATCATGGTGTACGTGATGTAGCATGTACATTGTGTTGTATGTGATATAACACCATGCTGTTTGTTTGTGTGATGTAGCAGTGTTGTATGTGGTATATATGATTGTTGTGTGTGATGTAACACTGTTGTATGTGGTATACGATTGTTGTATGTGATATGTGATGTAACACTGTGTTGTATGTGATGTAACGCTGTGTTGTATGTGATGTAACACCATATTGTATGTGATGTTTTTTGTGTAACACCATGTTGTATGTGATGTAACAACATGTTGCATGTTGTGTAACACAATGTTGTATGTGGTGTAACACCATGTTGTATGTGGTGTAACACCATGTTGCATGTTGTGTAACACCATGTTGCATGTGATGTAACATTATGGTGTACGTGATGTAGCGTGTACATTGTGTTGTATGTGATATAACACCATGCTGTATGTTTGTGTGATGTAACACTGTTGTATGTGGTATACGATTGTTGTGTGTGATGTAATGTAACACTGTGTTGTATGTGATGTAACACTGTGTTGGATGTGATGTGACACTGAGTTGTATGTGATGTAACACCATGTTGTATGTGATATAACACTGTGTTGTATGTGATGTAACACTGTGTTGTAGGTGATGTAACACCATGTTGTATGTGATGTAACACCTTGTTGTATGTGATGTAACACTGTGTTGTATGTGGTGTAACACTGTGTTGTATGTGATGTAACACTGTTTTGTATGTGATGTAACACCATGTTGTATGTGATTTAACACCATGTTGCATGTTGTATAACACAATGTTGTACATGATGTAACACCATGTTGTATGTTGTGTAACACCATGTTGCATGTGATGTAACATCATGGTGTACGTGATGTAGCATGTACATTGTGTTGTATGTGATATAACACCATGCTGTATGTTTGTGTGATGTAGCAGTGTTGTATGTGGTATATATGATTGTTGTGTGTGATGTAACACTGTTGTATGTGGTATACGATTGTTGTATGTGATGTAACACCATGTTGTATTAGTATGTGATGTAACAATGCTGTATGTGGTATACGATTGTTGTATGTAGTGTAACATTGCATTATATGCGATGTAACACCATGATGTATGTGATACGACACTGTTACATGTGATGTAACACCATGTTGTATGTGATGTAACACCATGTTGTATGTGATGTATGTTGTGTAACACCATGTTGTATATGATGCGACACTGTTGTATGTGATGTAACACCATGTTGTATGTGATGTAACACCATGTTGTATGTGATGTAACACTGTGTTGTATGTGATGTAACACCATGTTGTACGTGATGTATGTTGTGTAACACCATGTTGCATGTGATGTAACATTATGGTGTACGTGATGTAGCATGTACATTGTGTTGTATGTGATATAACACCATGCTGTATGTTTGTGTGATGTAACACTGTTGTATGTGGTATACGATTGTTGTGTGTGATGTAACACTGTTGTATGTGGTATACGATTGTTGTGTGTGATGTAACACTGTTGTATGTGGTATACGATTGTTGTGTGTGATGTAACACTGTTGTATGTGGTATACGATTGTTGTGTGTGATGTAACACTGTTGTATGTGGTATACGATTGTTGTATGTAGTGTAACATTGCATTATATGCGATGTAACACCATGATGTATTTGATACGACACTGTTACATGTGATGTAACACCATGTTTTATGTGATGTAACACCATGTTGTATGTTATGTAACACCATGTTGTATGTGATGTAACCCTGTCTTGTAGGTGATGTAACACCATGTTGTATGTGATGCATGTTGTGTAACACCATGTTGTATATGCTGCGACACTGTTGTATGTGATGTAACACCATGTTGTATTAGTATGTGATGTAACAATGCTGTATGTGGTATACGATTGTTGTATGTAGTGTAACATTGCATTATATGCGATGTAACACCATGATGTATGTGATACGACACTGTTACATGTGATGTAACACCATGTTTTATGTGATGTAACACCATGTTGTATGTTATGTATGTTGTGTAACACCATGTTGTATATGCTGCGACACTGTTGTATGTGATGTAACACCATGTTGTATTAGTATGTGATGTAACAATGCTGTATGTGGTATACGATTGTTGTATGTAGTGTAACATTGCATTATATGCGATGTAACACCATGATGTATGTGATACGACACTGTTACATGTGATGGAACACCATGTTGTATGTGATGTAACACCATGTTGTATGTGATGTAACCCTGTGTTGTATGTGATGTAACACCATGTTGTATGTGTTGTAACACCATGTTGTATGTGATGTAACACTGTTGTATGTGACGTAACTCTTTGTTGCATATGATGTGGTGAGATGAGGAATCTCAACCCTTTGGGAAAGATTCTTAAGTAGCCAAGTAGGCTTATTTTACAAAATCTTTGAAATTTTCCCTTCGGTTGAGATTCCAGTATCTCTCTCACAAGGAGGCGAGAGATTCTACTAATCTTAGGGTCTTTTCATCTGTGGAATGTATTTGATTCTAGTATATCTTTACAAGCTAACTCTCCCTATTTTGGAGTGATTTTGTATTTTTTATTAATATTATTTCCCCCCTTTGGTGTATAAACACACATTTATGTATGTTTTTAATGCTGAGCAGGCATTATCTCTCTCATGAACATTTCAAAAAGTTGACAAGTATGCATATCTTTGTCTGACGATGTAGTAAGCATTGACATTGTATTAATCTTGGCCCCTTGTGGACCTATCCTTTAAATTCAAGTCCCTGAAATACGATATCTATTCAAGTCACATATTATGCTGTCTTTGGTCATGGAAGGTTCAGACAAAGTTTTATTGAAATCGGTTCAGTGAGGTTTTTTAGAAGAGATTTGAAATTATTTTGTTTACAGACGGACAAGACAGCTATACACCACGATCTATAAAGATTCTTTCTACTACTTTCACTTGAGCATAAGAGGGTGATTTTAATAATGGACGAAACTTGTTACATTGTGATAGTTATATAAGTTTTAAAATCAGGGGATGAATTTAAGATCAACATTGGGCAATTTTCATTTTAAGAGACAGGAGTTTGAAATCTTGCATGACATCTTACAGTAATGAGTTGCCAATTCAAGGAATCCAATTGAAATTACCATGTAACACATTTTTTTTATATTTCATTTATTCGAATTCAAATCTGAACATAAGTTAATGTCTAAATTGCAAGAATGTCTTTAATATCTAAATAGCGTACTAATTTTGAATCTTAAAATTTTAACAGGGAGCATCTTAAAGTACATTATAACAAACGTATGCCTACACACATGGTATTTTCCTGAATACCTTAGGGTACATACATTGATACAAGACATCCACAAAATCAAACATTTTACATGCACTTTCAGTCAGACATTCCTTTCAACACTGCTTAAATGTACTTTAGCACTCTCCCAAAGACAGAGAAAGAAATGGTGAAATATTTGGGGTTAAGGTGAAACATCATGAAATTTGTCCAGGCATTTTAATTTGCACTATTAATCCCATGCCTTATTTTAAATTCTGAATAATAACCGATTCCAGATTCTGGCATACAAAGTTTCATATATGTATGCATCCATTCTTATCTATCAATATTAATAAATATTAGATTCAACAGGCTATAAAGGGTAATAGCCAGAAAGATGTTACATGACATTTCTTGGTCAATATTAAAATCCGAATCTGAACATCACACATCTCAGTTTCTCTAACTGCACAACAACAATAATGTTGACAGTGACTAAGCCTGTACTCTATCAAAGCAAGAACTACAACAAGTCAAACGGCCCAAGATCAAGGTCAACTGACCGCAGTATGTCACTGGTCGATCACTCCGTCCAGCAGGTGGTCAAGCCAGCAATCATTGTCAAGTGGTAACTCTCATAACTTTTACTTTTTAGCACAGACTCGCATGTACAGGGTCTATTAGTTACAAGCTTCTGAAGTGTCGTTTCACCTTGTTATTAGTTGAACATTGCTCCTCTGAAGTAGAAACTTTTCCAAATTCTATTTAAATGGTTTGTTCACAAATACTGAAAGCATCTCTAAATGCTTTTTTTAATGGTAATAGATATTTGAAAAGTGTTCTGAAAATCTTGGTCCTCCCATACATGGAAACACTCTGAGCCAACATCAACTAAGAAAGGGACTTGAATAGGATTCCATCACGTCACATGTTTTAAGTTGTGTAAATCTGGGATTCCATTACTCCACCATGTTAATCTCCCATGGCCTAAAGTAAAAAGAGATAAAACTTTTTATATACTCATTTTTTTTCAGGTAAAGTACTTGGTACATACTTTCCTTTTAAGAAACTGCACATGACTGAAACAATTCTAAACAACTGTGCATTCCACTCTTAATAAGCACATTGAATCGTGCATACCATTGTTTCCTCCTCTTAGAATTTATTTGTGAATTATGACAAAAAATAATTTTAAGCAAATGAAAAACATTTCTTCATTTTAGAAAACTGGTTTTAAAGAAGGAAATGAAATATTTATCAACATGAAATAAAGTATGTCTGTCGAAGTGAAAATAACAGTATATATGTTGATAATAAATCATACAGTACAAGCAAGATTCTAACTTACATCTCTTCCTTTTTTCAGCTTAGCATCAACTCTGAAACAAAAAATCATAGAGCAAATAATTTTTCGATTGTGTTGTTGCAAGTCCGGGTTTTAAGAACATTCCTTCTTAGCCTTAAAAGTTTTCCTTAACTTTAGCAAGATTTCTCTACAGGAAAATGTATTTAAAATATTATTCTTAATTCATATTTAACTACTTTTTGGTGATCTTGGTGCATCTTTCTTAATTCTGCTTTTATAACAAAACATTGTACACGAAAATCTCAATGCATTAAGCTCTTCTATTTGTATATATCGGACAAACTTCATTTGCAAATAAAAGGTTTAAGGGGAACATTTTTTTACAACTATAACCAGTTCTCATTAAGCAGTATGTATACATGTATTTTTTTGTAAAAATACAAAAGGGGAAAAGTAACTAAACTGACAGCTGTCTTGAATTTTTTCTATTCAATTTTAATAAGGATGAACAGACCTTAATTGAGAAAGCTTCAGTGAACAAATTGAGAAAAGTTTAGTGAACACAGTTTGATGGTAAACTCTTTGTATTTCGAAAAGCTGAATAAAACAGAATGCTAGACTGGTTGCCCAGAAAACAGCGCTTTTGTTACCAAAATTTTACAAAAGCCTGTTCCTTTATGAATTTGGAAAATATAGCATTATTTGTATTGAAATTGGGAAAATTTTCCTCAGTTTTTGGTCATTTTGGGAAAATAAGGCTTTTTTTAGGTAGCAGTGTACAGTAGCGTACGTAGGCCAAAGGTGATATTTTTGTACAATGAATAACCCATGTAATATTACATGTTTCAAAATTAAAAAAAAAAAATCAGCACTAAAATTGGCATAGCATGATGAAGTGGACTATGTGGGCTTCACATTTCCAAAAAAAATCGAACTTGGTTTCAGACCACATTTTTGGCCAATTGCAAATCTGTCTACACAACAAAAGCTAGCTTTTCATGTAGTCTATTTTTGTGTTAATTTTATGAAAAATCCAGTTGAACGACCTATGCTAAAGCGTGAGTATTTCCGTTATCGAGTAGGTTATATTCAATTTAAGGCGGGTTTAAGGAAAAACATAACTACTTGCGTGGATCAAATTTTGGGTTAAAAATCATGTTTTTTTGACGTTTTTTGATGAGGTAACCATGGTTTTCACAAGTCCCAATCTGGGGAAATCACTTTTTGAAAACAATTCTTCTAAAAAAAATGTTTTAAAAATGTAGTATATAAATATATATGTATATGTAGATGTATTGTGCAGGATGAATCCGCTATCCATGTTTATCTGAGACATGCCCTTTATTTTTAGGATCAAGCCATTTCTACTGTACTCTGCTACCTGTATTCGTCTGTAAAAAAACGCAAACATAATCACTGGAACACAATTACAAAATCAGCCCGTACCTATGGCGAGACTTGTTTTTGCCCTTTTTGTGTCGGATAGGTCCACCTCCTTTGTGAATCTTGCCTGAATGACTCTGTGAACCACTGTGACCTCCTGGGGATCCTGGACCCTGTCCATTGGTCTGCGGTGTGTTGGCACTATTTTGATTGTTTTGGGAGTCAGGGCTGGATGGTGGCTCTCGATCCCCTACAAATGAATAAATCGTTTACAAATACAAAACACAAAGGTTTGTTCAAGATGAAATCTTGCCATCTTAAGATTGAAAAGATACACTTTTCCAAACAAAGGTAGAGAACTCAAAAGCATTCAGCACTAGATAGACTGTTTGTTTGTGTCAGCTTTTTTATTATGGTTCTGTTTTTGGCAAAAAATTATATAATCTAGCTACATATATTGCAGTACTGTTTAGAATGTTCTTCGTGCAGTCTTCCACAGTACAAATGGGTGCATCATAAATGAAGATCTAGGAGGAACTATATATATATATATAGCTAGAAGACAACAGTCTGCAACTTTAATTCCAATCGATGTTCTAATAAAGAATAAAGACAGTACAATTTAGGACTATTTCTTACCCACACCACATGCATGGTTTCAACAATGAATATGTATACTTACTGTTTTTATCACTGTTGTCTGCTAATCCACTGACAGCCTGCACAACATACCAAAGGTTAAATATATAGTTTGAGATTTCTAGATATCATTTACCTAAAACAATGACCTGAATTCACTATGTAAAAGTAACTTCCCTTCCCAATGAATGTCGCCAAATTAAACAATGAAATTTGCTCAACTCATAAATGAAATTCAAAATTAGTCTTCAAGTTTGTACAGTATTAATGCTGTCCATGTTTTATCAGAATCCAGTCATATAAATACATTAATGAACCAGTCATCCATTCAGGGTTAAGGATGCTCATTAAAAATTTACTGATTTCACTCAAATCTGAAATCAGCTTCATTCTGTGTAAATTTCATTATGCTTACACAATTTCTCCTTCAAAATTGGATAACTTTGAAGCATGATATCGTTTGGAAACAAAAGTGAACAGACAGACAGGGTGATTGTAATAAAAACATTGATTGCAGGGCCCAAAATATAGATTAAGCCTGGGATTGGATGAAAATATGTTAAAACACATCACTCCAATTATACATAATTATTTGACTTACAAGAAAGCCAATGATAAAACAAATACAAATTATTCAGAAAATTACACATTTCAGTGAAAATTAGAGCTAGGGTGAAACATGATTATACATTAATCACGACACATCTTTAATTTCTTCACTGCTATAACATCTTATATTTTCACAATGTATTGATTCACAATGATACATTGTGAGAGTGATTTTCATAAAAACATATCAGAGTTGTGTATATAACTTTATTTGTGAATTAAACCTGGCTGTTTATATACCTGTATAATGTATAAATGTAATTTGATAAACAGTTTTACTAAATTATTAAAAGTTTCAAAATGTCAATTGCTGGAGTGGTTCATTGAAACTCTTTAAGATATGCACTGTACTTCACTTTATTCCTTTTTTGCATTTACAGTATATTATAAAGTAATACACAAGTAATATAAATCCATCTCTAGTTGAAGAAATACATATGAGATTCAAGGACCACATGATCTATGCCTATCATATATATATTTGATATATTTGATAAAGAAATAGCAGCAATGTGTTGTGTAAATTTGTAAAAAAAAAAAGCTAAAAAGAAGATGGTAGGATAGGAAAGATTAGAGAGAGAGTGTTGCTTAGATATACCCTGTGTTAAGTGATGATAAAATGCTATAAAGTACAGGGAGAATGCCACTGATAACGACAGGTACATTGTATATATATTGAAGAAGACCTCATTCATATCTTTGAGAGGTAATAATGACATTTTGAGTACAGAAGAAATTGAATACTTTTCATCATCTGACAGCTCCTCAATGTTCAAATAATGTTAATTGGTCTTGTTATTTTCCATAAATGAACGTAAAGGACTATTAAGGTGGCTCCACACATCGTCATCAGCGTCCATTTTCGTGACGTACTTCCGGAAAAAGTACAGCTCGGACTCAATTATCTTGATCGAAATGTGCATGTACACCGTGTCGTCATTTCCGTATTGCGTATCGGGCATTCAATGTCGTAGTGCAAATTATAGTAACACCTTGGCCGTTTTCGTTTAAACGGTCAAACCGATCGGACCACTGTTGTTCGTTTATTAAATAAGGTCGGACCTAGTAATCTGATGCTGCTTTCAGGCGAG
>NW_018407700.1:2937041-2967016 GCF_002113885.1 Mizuhopecten yessoensis | reverse complement strand
ATGCGATAGCCTCTGGTCACATATGTACCTGACATGTAATTATAAACATACCGTGAGTTAGCGGACTGTGGAATGATGTCCAAAGTGTACATGACTGAGGGTAATTTGGTTCCATTAAAGAACAATAAATTGATAATTTTGATATCATATTTTTGATTTATTTCCATCACTTTTGTTATATGTAAACACGGACAACTGTCATGGTGTAAATGTCACCCCTCTGCAAAAAGTTCCGATTTTTTTCAAGGAAGATAACTCTTACCCGGATCGAAGTGATTGTAAAATGTAAAATAAATTAAATATAAAGCCATTGTGTGTATTTTGTTCAATTTCCCATTCTATATGTATAGATCTTTGTGTCCTGTTGGCTTTTAGCTTGTAGATAATCACTTTTATCCGTTCAAATTCAATGAAAAACACTTTGTGTAACATGTGTTACATATTTTGCGATAAATAAAATATTTGTAGGGTTAATTAGAAATGCTTCTTTTCATTTTATTATTGTTGTTATTGTTCCGAACAATGTCACACACACAAAAAAAACGGAAAATATTAAAATTGACGAAAATTCAATTTTTTGGTATTTTTCCAAAAAAGTCCCCAAACTATCGGAGTGTTTAGATTTTCATAAATCAACTCTACATAGTTGCATAACCATTATATGAGAGTTTCAACGAATTTTGCTGGTTAATTACGAAAGTGTGGAGCCACCTTAAAATGAATTCTACGATAGACGGATACAAGTAAAATTGAAATTCTTTGGATCTTGAATGATCATATCACATTTAAATTGAACCATTACTTACAGCAGCAGAAGTGACAGAAGACTTTGAGAACAACCGGTCTGCTTCCTTAAATTTTCTGTTCCTTTTGTCAGCTTTACTGTTTGTGTTTCTGAAGAAAAAATTGCAATACTTTTAAATCAGGTCTTAAATGAAATTTTGGAATACTGGATATTAAAGTCATTATTCAAACAGCCAAGACTTTTACAAAAGATTTGAATTTAGCAAACAAGAACAATTATTTTAAAAACTTGGCTTTGAAAACAGCGTGTTTATTGTCTGATCATTCCAACTGTCCCAAATGTTTCTTAGTCTATAGTTACCATTTCTGTCCAACTCAGTCTGTACCTCTGTTCTATTTATGTTAAGTAACTGTATGTTCAAAACTGTATCCTCTTATTTTGACACGAAAAACACCTTTTTTGACCAACAGATTTTTCAAAAAATGGTTTGAAAGGTTTCATGTATGGAATTGAAATACACAAGATATCTTATGATGTTATTCATATTAAAATGCATTTGATTAAATCAAACACTATTTGTTCTGCATAGCTATAGGAATGATACAAGAAAAAAATGGTAAATTGCAGATTTTATTATCTCCTCTTCAACTATCTTTTGTGATGATCCCAATTATTTGATTTATAATGACAAGATTCAACTTCATTGTAGGTAAGATGGTACACAGCATTGATAGTTAACTACAGGTGACTATTTATGAAGCATTTACACATACTGAATCCAGGAAAGAGATTAAAATAGAAACAATTTCACTACAGAAATTTATTACATATATAGCATCCTGCTCTTGTCTCTTACTTGGTATTTGCCAGGTAACGATCCCATCCACGAATTATGTTTCCATACAACTGTGTGTCTTCAAGATAACTTCCTTCAAAAGCGTAGATCTGTCTTTCTAAATTGGCAAGAGTGTCCTATATAGAGAGAAAGTATGTTTTAATATGCCACATTATACAAAATTGAAATATTTGCATCTAGTAGGTATCAAATTAGGAGTTTAATTAATGGCATATAATATAAGTCTAAATGTCGAGATAAACCTCTTTGTAAAATAAACTAGCTAACCTTATGATTTCTTATGCATGACAAGAGGCCTAGGGAACAATCACTATATCTAGAGCTGCCAACTATTCATTACCACATGGTTGAAAGTGAAATTTGGTGTACATGTGAAAACAAATAATAACTGCAGTATTACTGGGGTTTTTTGTATATTCTTTAGTAGGCCAGGGGATGTGACTGCCATGGTATTACAAGGAATGCAGTCCATGTGAAATATGCTGGTCCGAAGGACATGACCGGTAAAATGTATTGCCTGTCCAGCAATCGCTATCGTAATTCAGGACCAAATGTCTGGCATACATTTTCTACCTTAGAGTTGTCTATAGTCATGTCACTTGAGCGATTTAAATGATCCTGTAATATTCAGTGCAGTACAGCGAGACTGGGCTAAAAACCTGGCAAACCACAGCCAAAACTAAACCCAGTTAATGTTTTTATTTTGTTGTTGTACACATAAAACAATTTTTGTTGATTTATTTTTCAATTTTATGGACTGGTAGGTATTTCAAGCTAACCTGATCGAAATGTCCTGTAAAAGTTGTTCATATCTGGCAAGCTTGCAATTTGGGATAGTTACCTGACCGAATGTCCGGTAGGAAAATTTGTATTTCGCATGGACTGGGAATAATGACCATATATGCCTCAATTATTGCAAGATTTGCTCTTCACAGGTGCACTTTAAACTTAACAATATTGATAATAAAAGTTTACATATAATACTGGGCCCTGGCCCCTTCCCGACATCTATCTGCCAAATGCCAAACCTGTGTTTCCTCTGGCCCTTACACCAGACTTGGGGCCAGAGGGCACTGCTATATGAAAAAATGGAATTCACCAAATGATGTCTGAGAATTCCACGTTTTCATAAAGCAGTGTACTCTGGCCCCACACCAGACATCTATATGTCAAAATGTTTAAGTGTTAGGACCAGAAACAATTTGGGCTACCAAACTGCCTAATTAGTCAGGGCCATAGTAAACTGATGCTATAATTATATAAACACTTGTTTTTACATGATTAGAATTATTCAAATAACTTTACATACATGAATTATTTCTTGGATTTCAATTAAATCTGGTCTTGAAATTACATTATCATGGTGGCGTCTCTTTTGAACATTAACAAATTGGAAAGCATCCAACGGAGAGGGGCGCGTTTCATCCAGAAGGATTACAGAACAAGGGAAGAGGGATTTATGACCAAACTACTGGTTCCGGGTTGTTTCGCCCCAAATCCCATTTGCCCTATGTTGTTTTGCCCTGAAACATTTTTTTTAGGCGAGACATTGTTTGGTATTATTATTTGTTTTAAGTCACAAATTAAGTGTTCTTAGTCTTACATATCATTAGAATTAGTTTTATTTAAAAAAAAATGTGTTTGTGTTGTTTAAGTACATTGTAAAGCAAAAAACGGAATACGTTATTTTCTTCACGCCGACACACATTATAACATATAATTAATTTAATTTAAGAAATAAATAAGAATAGTGAAATGAAACAAAAATGGTGTAATTTCAATTGCATTACGGGGAATACAACAATACTATTTTTCCGTGTTAACACATTTAGTCTAGTGTACACATAATCGTCGCCGTGTGACGATGTTTTCTTTACTTGATTTCTGCGCACATCCGTGTTGTTTTTGGAGGAGATCATTTTGAGAAGTTTTGATAGTACCGACCAATACAAATTAAGATGTATATTTGAGTAGATAATTAACGCCTTAAAAAAAAATCTTATTTAAAATTTTATTTTTTTCCGTATTAAAGCCATGTTGGCCTCTGTGGAGTATAACATAGAGATAGAGAGATAGATAGAATCTTAATCGATTCTCGTTCATATTTGGCGCCATTCTGGTTTACACATATTTTCAATATTTTGCTAGTTCTAAACAGTATTAGGGCAATTATGAGATACATAATAGTCTCGACCTAAGGACAAAAACGCATGCATATAGTGTCTGCAATGACATTGGCCCAAACGATGCAAATGCGATTTTTTTATGCACCGGCTATTCGGTTTGACAATGTTTTCGTCAATTATCCGCCATCTTTGATTTCGATAATCTGCGCACATGAAAAGAATTTTTACATTATTCGATCAATATGAAAAAAAATAACCTATTCATGCGTCAAGACAATAATAAATGATATGATGTGCTTCTATGTACCGCTATTTCTGTTCTTCTTCTGACCAATTCGTTCAGTTCTTCTCTTGAATTGATCGACTGTGCAGCTTTACTGCCGGCCATGACGAATATTTACAGATCATACAACGACGTTTTTGATTGGCTAAAAAGTTTACAGTGATGAAAGCAAGAACCATAACTCCCTGCAATACATGGAACGCCAATTATTCAGAGACGTGCATTAAACTGACTTCTTTAGAAAGTTATTGTTTTATAGGCAAAATTCTCACAGGATTGCAGACAAATTAATCACGCACGTTATGATTAATTTGTCTGAAATCCTGTGATTGATATATGATGGAGCCCCCGTAAAATAAAGAAGAAGAAAAGAAGAAGATATGGCAATAACTTTCCAAAGAAGACAGTTTAATAATTATATTTCCGTTTTTAATTTAATTTTTTCTTATGCATTGTATTTTACATTGTATTTCCAACCTGTTATCGCATTTCAAAGTCATATAAACACAAAATCATCGATTTAATTTTAATTATTTAATCACTATATTCCACCGTGAGGATATTAACCTTTTATACAACCACGGAATTAGATTATCTAAGTTCGTGATACAACATAACTACACAATAATACACTTAATATTGTGACGTCGGTCAAAACGACATCACCAACATGTTCGTCATATCACTACACCAATGGGAATTATGTGAAAATTATGATCTGATATCTTTCTATTTTTGTTTGGTTAGGTTATATTAGTGGCAATGCAGAGCAAATGGAAATATATGTAATATATATACATCTATGGCCAAATTAACATATATTCAAATAAATCAATTGCAATCTTCAAATAATTGAAGATAGGTACAATTCAATCGAAGATAGGTTCAATACAATTGAGAGAGGTACTAATATTTGTACCTATTTTAATTATTTGAAGATAGGTACAATTGATTGTGTAGTCTCAGATACAAAATATACATCACATTCGTTTGAAACTGCAAGGTAAAAAAAAAAAATCACTGATTTTATTTTCGAAATTGTACGTGTGACATTATACAATATATAAGCCTATTTCATTCTCACACTGCAGCCTAACTCATTGGAAATCTCAAATCAATTACCTTACCAGTGGCGGATTCAGAGGTTTTATTTGGACCGGGCTTTCTAAGGGCGCAGAAAAGAAGAAAAAATCTATCAAAGCAAAACTTCTGAGTTTCGAAGATCACTCGTTTTTCTGTAAATCTAGAGTATAGTGAGTGATTTGACATTTTATGTCTTGCTGTATGCTAATTACAGGCTTAAAAATTCATTTTATAACGTCTGAAAGAAGAAAAAAATGGAACTGTATCTTGAACACATGAGCAGTATAGCTGTTTCACAGGAGAAAGGAATTGGGGAGGGGTGGATTTTGTTAAGGGTTTTTAAAATATCTTCGCAAAAGCGAAATTAATACTAGGTTTAATATATCGACGAAGTGTAGGAAAATAGAGGAAGAGGAAACAACAAAACCCAAGCGAAAAAAATTGTCATCAATAGTATATAAATAAATCAATATCGGGGAGGGGTGGATCAATATTGATAAAAGAATAATAAACGTATCATGTGTCTAGACTGTTATGGCATGTCTGGCCAGAGTACAGCCGGAGATATATTTGTGTTTTGCCAAGATGCTTTGTTAACCGATACCTTTTACAAGTTTTCTGGGGTATCAAAGTTTTACTTTCTACACAAACAATGTACGCATAGCTTGACAAAGTGAAAGGCACCAGTCGGTCGTGAAACGTTGCGATACGTTTAATACGAACATTGTTTGTCTATAAAGTAAAACTTTGATATTACGTATTTCCAAACTGATTACTCTTATTGAAACCAGTTTTCTGGGTTTTTTTTTTTTTTGAAGGGTAGATGGGAAAGACAATGAGACCTACGCGTGAGAATGCATTAACATCGTCGCAAGAATAGGAACAAACTTGGCGAAAGAAAACTTAAGTTAGAGCCGCAGTTGTCATATCCAATCAGAAACACATGCACAACGATAGAATACCTGTGTGTCAATGAAACCATTACTAGAGCTCAAAATCAAAATCTAAATTTACACTGGAGACCATATGTCTATTGCAGTTTGTATAAGGTCTACCGAAAGCCGTGAATTTCTGAGAGAGAAAAAACACTAACAAATTGTCTAGCTCACTCAACAATCAAATTATTCAAATTTTTCAACTGAATACATATTCTATATGTATAAGAGTCCCATGTTTGTTCACTATTACAAGCTAGTAAAACAAACTAACTCCAAAAACGTCAAAACAAGGAATCAACACTGGTGTCTGACCCTTGTGCAAGGAAATGATCAAATTACTGGAAACACGGGGATGGATGGATACTTTTAGTTTATGAAGTATTGAAAGAATAGCTGAAGGTGGTGTTCGTATTGAGTTATCTAAGGCATTATAACTATGAAGAGTAGAAAGCCATTTTAAAAAATGACAAGAGAAACAATCTTAGTGGAAGAATCAGTCATTATTGTTAATTATTTTCTCCAATATCAGACAGCAGAATTGAAGCTATGTCTATGTAACCAGAAATTATTCTATGTAACCAGAAGTTATTTCTATGTAACCAGAAGTTATTTCTATGTAACCAGAAGCGAATTGGTTACGCATCTTATGTTGTAGATTTCATATTTTGATGGAAGTTCCGTTACAATATGTTTAGCTTCTTTTTGAGACTTCTGTTCTTATTCAAATCTAGCATAATCCCTCCTTTAATTTAAAAGCCTAAAATATCAGGACTTAGTAAATGTTTTTGTTTCCGCAAAATAAAATGTTAACATCATTGATATGAAAATGTTCTTAAAGGGTAGCTCTATTACAAATCATCGAAATAATACAAATGTATATAAGGCACATGAAGTAATATTAACTTAACTTAACTTAATATCTTAACTCTAAAAGAAATCACAAGTATAATGCTTAATGTAGCATATACCTTCACTCTAACGCAGATCAACATATTAACAAGCACGTGTCTATAAATTAAGGATCAAGGATCCCCGTTCCATTGCAGGCAAAACACTATATCAGTATATTTTTCACATTGTTATTGTCCGTTGGTTTTGCTGTAGATAAAACTGAAGTGTGATTTGGTACAGGTACTAACGTTGAACATTTCCGAGGTCGATGGCGTAAAAAAAATAAAGTGACAGTTTCTGGCAGTGATGCAGGAATCCTGGAATCGTGTTTTGCGGGGGGTTTTTTTGTTGCTTTTTTTTTGGGGGGGGGGGGGGGGGGGTTACGTATAGTATAAATAACAGACAAAGACATATTGTCAGGGTTTTTTTTTATTCAAAACACAATTGTGTAAAAGATGATACATGTACCAATGTGGAGATCAGAGGGCGAGAATCAGCTATTTGAAATACATGATTCGGTGGCTCACCAGTTGTCGAAAATTCAAAAGTGTATATTATCGTAATTTACTATTATAATCACTGAATTTGGCCTAGTAGTAAAACATTAAAATAACGCGAGCATCCTTCTGAAGATAAACGTGTTAAACGAATTATATCACTTACACATTAGAAGACTGATCAATGGAAGACTAACTTTTGGCGAAAAAACTAAACTAAACATATTATTTGATATCTATCTCGATTGACGGCGATCTAACCACGCCCGGAACTGTCCCCTTTGCTGGCGTATTCTCTGTCCTACTGGGTTATCATACATGCGAGAAATCACATACATTCCGTTCCATTGGTACTGAAGGATCCCCCTCTGGCGCCTCGATTCTCGATGACGTCTGACCGCGTCCACGGAAGTGACCCAGTCACCAACATCATAAAACCGGCGTACCTGTTGGTCCCGTAATTTAACGGGCCTTTCATCACTGTTTGAATCGCTTGCACTACTATTTTCTTGTATATCTGCAGATGACTCAAGGGGTTCCTCCATGTTACCACTGCATGACATATATCCAGACATACACTTGTCTTGAGCATGGTCTTGAACATCAGTTTCACTGGAAGTGCACTCGTTTTGATCATCATGTACTGATGGTGTTGATGTTCCTTCGCTGATTTGCAGATATTTGAATGGGATATGATCTTGTTTAGCTCGAGTTATACTTTTCTTTTCACGGTTCACTTGTTTGATGATACTGTCTTGATCAACTTCTTCATTACTGACAATCCCGTCGGAATCAAGATGTTCCTTCTGCTCAGCAAACGCTAATGATTCATCATCAGTTGAATGTTTTTCATTGACACGATCTCTTATATAAACAACAGAAGTACTGTTATGCGCCACGGAGTGTAAAGACGCATCCGAGTTCTTATAAAAGTATTGTCCAGTGCTTTTGTAGCACAAGGAAGGACTCTTTATAGTTGTAGAATCGTTTTGTTCAGCTGACGAATATTCCAAGGAGCAATCGGACGAGAATGAACCTGATCCTTGTCTGTTCTCCCAGTGACCTGAACGGACAGTGTATTGGCTGGTGTAACTTTCCAAGCGTGAACTACTATCACTATGGAAAGTGTCAGACAAATTGACTATGACGTACCCTTCGTCGCCAAGGAGGCTATCGGAGCTGGAGACATCAGTGTCGTAGCTGAAATCCTCCTCTTCAGTCCAGCATGAGTCATTCCATTCGATTGAACTGCTGTATCCTATGCGGTCTTCGTCAGCAGCATCTTTACAATCACTCTTCTCTAATGACTTACTCGGTGCATTGGTCTGCTCTCTTGCATCCATGCAATACGCATCATCGTAGTCAGTTTCTTCACCGTAATACGATGACGGAGACCCTTCAGTTTCGCTCAATGACCAATTAACGGTGTTCTTTGGTTGATCCGTATTGTTTTGGACGTCTTGGCTCCTGCCCATCGTCGGAATTGGTGTTGCCTCACTATTTTCATCTAAAGACTGACGGCTGCCATTCTCTGAACTCAAAGTTCCTTCATCCGACTTTAGTAGTTTAGGTTTTTGATTATGTCTTAGATTAGCAAGAATCTGTTTTGATTCACTGCTTAGAAAACAGCTGCTGTTGCAATGATCATACAAGCCTGTTCCCGTGGCAACAACTGCTAGCTTTCTCTGAACAGTATTGGTCTTTTGCTTTCTGCAACGAACTTTGGATTTCTTTTTTGGTTCATCTTTGCAATTGCTTGAGCTTGAATCTGCGTCGTTTGCAGAAGACACATACTTTTTCTGGCGGTCAATGGGTCGTTGACTCCCATGAAAGGATGGACATTTTCTATGCTGTATGCCGTTTTTATTGGCGTCAGAATCATCTGTACACGCCAAAGAATTTTTCAGCAGATGCTTTGTTTGATCTGTAGAATCCGATGGTTGCACATTGATGGAGCTTACTTCTTCATTCTCCCCCACGTATATTCTCTGTGAGTGTAGATCATATCTTTGTTCCTTCGTTGACACACTTCTGTTGCTAGTCACATCTTGAGTGGTATATTCGCTGGAAGTCTCTCTTTTACTTTGAGGCTGACGGCTTCGTTTAGAATATGACAAATTTTGCTTGCTGGCTCGGGATTGGTAACCTGCCGCGCCGCACTGCACTGTGGATGTAATGTTCTGCGAGTGTGATCTACGATGAAGAGTTGAATTATTACCAATGTAACTGTGATGACTAGTATTTACTTTTATGTTTCTTCCTTCTCTTAATTGATCCGTACGTGAAACTTGTGATTTGTCACCACTCCTACTACCCCCAGCAACATTTGCTCGCCCATTTCGTTGCGAATCTGCGCTTCGCGTATATCTGATGCTGGTAGGATATGGCGTGGATGTTCTATTACCATGGACTTTGTTGCAAACGCCCGCTTCGATATGTTTGCCGAGTTCGACTACTTTTTCGGCTGTATTGCATGATTTGTTTTGGCTTTTTATATGCTGCTTCCATAATTCTTCCGAATGTTCATATTCAGCGGAATGTGTCTTTTCACTAAAATCACATTTACCTTTCTCTTTGTCACATACGGGATTTGTTTCTTTCGTTGTTGTGCAATTTTCTGAAAAAGGGAATATTGATCCTTGCGACTCGTCTCCTCGCGAGCGAAGGTGATTTCCAGGTAGATCAGCATCAGTGTCCTCGGTTGAATCTTCCGCAAGTCTAGACGTTTCCTTCTTATCTTTACTCTTGGAAACATGAAACGTGTTTCGCCGCTTGGTCTTTCGTTTTTTCTTTGGGACAACTTTTCTTCGTTCGCCTTCGACAATTGTGTGTTTTCTTTGCGTTGTTTCAAACACTGGAATTCGTTGTCTGTTTGGTAATTCGGGCTCGGTATTAGCTGCCTCCTCTACAAGAGCTACAGACACTTCAGAACGGTTCTGGAATTAAATTTTGAAACTTTGAAGATACAGTACTTTTATGTACAGAGAATCTATTATTGACAGTTGAAATGCAATAAACTATCACAATCGATATACTTACGTGAAATATGAAAAATACTTATTTAAAATATTCAAACGATAGTACGGATGAACCAAACATGATATGCATGTACCTGGCTTACATACTATGAATAAAGGTGACATTCGTATTAATGTGAAATGATACAATCCAGTCAAATTCCTTTTATCAGTCATACAGTATCCAATATCAATCATTGATTCCAGAAGAGCAGAAATTTGCAGCTGGATTCTAAATTGAACTACAGAAGCCAAATCAATTAACGCTATAATTTATGTACAGCTTTTGGTTGATTAAAGTTAAAACTTACCAATCTTATCTGAACGATTCTTTTCAGACACACGATTGTTAAATTGTTTATACCTACCCTAAATTCCCACCGTTGCTTCTTAGTTGGTATCCACCGTGTAGACTCTTTCTTATCGATTTCATTCAGCAATTCAGTCGCACAGTTTACAAAGAACCTTCGACCAAGGGGGCCTCTGCTGCCTTCAAAGGTCCTTATTATTTCTGGTGCCTTTGGATTGCATATGTTGGCATCTGTCATTTCTTTGATATACAAATGAATCGACGCCTTCCGAAATCGTAAATCCGATGAATCTGGGCGGAGTGTTTCAGGCTTGTAAACATTTTCGTTTGCATGATAAAACCACGTATCTGGGGAATGTTCACATCTGTTTCTGAACCGGTGCTGTGTATGGTGGCTCAGGGCGGACTGGTTAGTATTCAGCATTGCGAGTTTCACACTCAAACAGTCTTCAGGAAAACACCTAGTGTTTGGTACAGCAGTTCCTCCTTTCCCTGCTGAGAATGTTGGCTTTGAGCAGTGCTGGTTTGGATGGAACATGGGGATTATCTGTTTGGTATTTCTCAAACATGCGTCTATCATACAACGTTCAGGATGACCAATGTATTTATAATTGGAAGATGATTGGTTCAAGTTCATTAATGCTATCTCATCGATGACACATTCATCATGATAAAGATGTGGACAGGGACTGCACGGGATACTTTGTTCCTCCATATCTCGTGTGGAAAGGCAAGTTTCACCTGAACCAAAGACAATGTTGCTTGGTGACCGAGGAACTGCCATTGGAATAGGCTCTGTGGTGTCAATCGAACTTGAATAACATGGTGGCAAATCATGGGCGTTTTCCAATCTCCCTTGAATCGAGCCAATGGATGTAACTGCTTTCTCCAAAATCAAATCTACATACTCATCGATGTCTCCTTCATCAACCACCGCACTGAGTGTCCCAGATCTTCCACTAGTGTCATCTGCTGTAGTAAACACCTCGTTTATTTCGCTTTTGCAAATAAGGAAACCGATGATATTCTCCTCGGAGCTGCATGGCTCGACCCCCATGCTTGAACATCCAGCGATATCATCATCAAACGTGACGCTGTGGGATTTTGTTGGGAAACATACATCACTCATGCCCGAACGTCCGACAATATTATTATCGCAACCTGTGTCATTGACGTCGAGAAATTGTCCTTGAGAACACACAACGTCAGTTTCCGAACACTCGGAGATATCATCATCGTCAGACCTGTAACTGCAGCCGTCTGGAAATTGTAGCTGGGAACATGCGGCAAGTTGTAGAATAACCGGCACATACCAATTGGGATCACGATTTTCCAGACTGTCAGTACAGTCCGGGTCGGCCACAAGCCCTGTTGAGTTCTGGGTAGTAATAGAACCATTTGGATTAGGAACAATGTCTTGCACCAACTCGGGCGTGCAGCCTCGTCGTGATAGTATAGACACTGGACGGGGTCTCGTGGTACAGCGGCTCCGATGGTTAGGTCTCCGACACCTGAACGGTTCCTTGAAAACAGAGAAAGATCCTATAATCAAGTGTCCTTGTCATTGCTGTTGTTCTACTAGCCTATTTGTTTTAAAATATTATCAAGTATAGGGAGAGTCATACCTTACACTCCAAACCCCAATCCACGTTTCAAGTTGATCACAATGATTTTGTTTTCATCAAAATGTGTGATGTTAAATGTCAATGTCTTAGTCAGGTTTAAAGATGTTTGGATTCTATCTGTATTTAAATAGTTTCCTCGAATCTAATTCGTTAACGTTTTTTTGTTAATTCTTGAAGTTATGTACAGTGTAATGTATAAATGGATAAAATTATGCACAGTGTATGTCTACATAGGTGTGCAGTGCATTTTCACACAAGTGTGATGCCTGAAGTTATGTTAGCATATATTTATCCACAGATGTGCAGGACGAAATCTTGGGCATAGTGCGAAAACATAATTTTACAGCATATTTTATTAGAAGCCGAAAAGCATTGTGTGACCCTCTCTGTCAAGTTTCAAGGAACATCTGAAATGCTGCCTGAAAATATTGACAATGTATACATGTACACAGATGTGTCGCGCCAAGATCAATTCACCACATATGAAAAAACACGTGTGGTGCCTGATAGTCAATACGTCATACATACATTGTATATCCACACAGCGACGTGCCTGAACATAGATAGTAGTGTGTGCTTGTAAAGGGATGTTTCAGAGTTGCTTCTCCTGTTACTTGGGGATTATGTGTATTACAATGTATATTACAATTTTGTGTAATGGAGGATAATATATCTGAATTATATATTTTGGAGAGTATCATTTCTGCAATGAAGTATGGAATACTGTAATGTAATAACAAAAATAGTAAAGATTATGAATGGTATATGACTCCTTGACCTAATTTTAAAACACGTGTGCAAATGACCGATATACTATTCATTTACTGAATGTGTATCTGAAGAATGAACATATGTGTAACGAAAACGATATGCCTTTGACCCTACTGCGGTAGCATTGATTCGCTGGTAGCTTGTTTCGTTTAGTTTATGTTTTAGTGATATAAGGAATATTTGGGTGTAAATAAATAAAATCGAAGGGTATAAATATACATTGCGTTGAGTGTTCTTACGGTATTTATTGAGTGCTTGATCACAGAAGCCAAAGGTCAACCACATCGAACCAGGGTTGACGGCAGGGCTTTGGCAGTCCAGTCCTATTACATGCTTACACACATGTCGCACTAAATAACTATATTGCCCACATGACGTTTGTATTATATATACAGTATGTGTTGGACCACACACGTACATGTAGGTAATCAATGTATGCCCTCACAACTAGCGTACCTGAAATTGACGTTCCCTGTTGATCATGGCATTGTGCACTAAGGCAGCCGTGGTGCCGAGTTCCATGGTCGGGAAAGGCGTGTTGTGTATCCGGTTCACCAGCAACTGATGGGGGCCTTGCATATTCGGATCAAGTTGGTCCGTAAATGTATCTCCATGGCGGGTCATGAAGTCTTCATATATATACTCAAAGGCCCTGCAATACATTTAACACACTTCGAAGTAAGCTTATATATCCCTTGATTGGCAGACCTACTGTATATCATTCATATAACACAAAAATGTAAATCTGTCAATGAAACCACAGGCACATGAGAATTTGATACAGCTGTATTTGTAATTTATATAAAACATGACACTTATTTTGTGCTATAGAAATGTTCTTTTGTACTTTTTAAATTACATTTCAGTTTAGATTAGATTAACAAATGTATCTATCTATGTCTAGACCGCAAAACGAAGTGACTCTTTACATTAGGGATGGATTCTATTTATATCTTTGCTTCCGTAATTCTAGTAACTCACGTCAGGTATAGACAGGTTATATATTGGAGACTGTCCCGTTGTGTACATGTAAATCAGTATTAAACATACTGGATGCTGGGTCCGGATTTAGATACTTCCCCGTTGTCTAAGTATACTAGACACGAATTCAGACACTTCCTTTCTCGTTGTCTAAGTATACTGGACACGAATTCAGACACTTCCTTTCCCGTTGACTAGTATAATGGACACGAATTCAGACAATTCCTTACCCGTTGTCTACTATACTGGACACGAATTCAGACAATTCCTTACCCGTTGTCTACTATACTGGACACGAATTCAGACAATTCCTTACCCGTTGTCTACTATACTGGACACGAATTCAGACAATTCCTTACCCGTTGTCTACTATACTGGACACGAATACAGACAATTCCTTACCCGTTGTCTACTATACTGGACACGAATTCAGACACTTCCTTTCGCGTATCTTTTATATTGAAAAAGTGTCTATAACTTGTGTCCGGTATAGACAGTTTATGTTTTGGAGACCCCCTTCCCAGTGTCTTGTATACTGGACAAGTGTTCTATAACTCGTGTCCGGTTAATAGTCTTTATTTTGGAGACCCCCTTCCCCGTGTCTTGTATACTGGGCAAGTGTTCTATAACTCGTGTCCGGTATAGACAGTCTATATTTTGGACACCCTCTTTCCCGTATCTTGTACTGGACAAGTGTTCTATAACTCGTGTCCGGTTAATAGTCTTTAATTTGGAGACCCCCTTCCCCGTGTCTTGTATACTGGGCAAGTGTTCTATAACTCGTGTCCGGTATAGACAGTTTATACTTTGGACACCCTCCTTCCCGTATCTTGTACTGGACAAGTGTTCTATAACTTGTTTCCGGTATAGAGAGTCTATATTTTGGAGACCCCCTTCCTCGTATCTTGTTTCCTGGACAAGTGTTCTATAACTTGTGTCCGGTATAGACAGTGAATGTTTTGGATACCCCTTTCCCGTATCTTGTACTGGACAAGTGTTCTATAACTTTAGTACGGTACAGACAGTCTTTATTTTGGAGACCATGTCCCCGTGTCTTGTTTTCTGGAAAAGTGTTCTACACTTCGTATTCGGTATAGACAGGTTACAATGTTTGCAGCGTTACATAGACAAACTAACTTCTAGAGTTACATGGTTCAGTAAATACTACCTTAGTCTGCTCAAGTTAGTCTTTCTGTGCCTCATTGAAAACAGATCCAATATAATGGGGATGGTCGGCTCGATCATCTCCAGCCAATACGAGCAGGGTAAACCGTCTAATATTGGCTCGTTGACGTGATCGTAGTTAAAGTTGGCTTTCATTTCCACCGTAATCCCCGTATAAATAACGACGTCCCAGTTGGATTTCTGGTGCGATGAGTGAAATGACTGACGGGTGTTCGTTATTTCACCGTCCGTGAAGAGCCATGCTATGTTGAGAACAGGCGATGCCACTGATGAAGCAATCGTCACTAGGAGGCCTTCGGACTTTAACGCTTGGAAGTACCGCCAGTTCATGTGGAAATTTCTGAGAAAAATAGTACACCGCTCTGTCATTCTTAACAGAGGCCAATTCATGCCTTCCCTGGCTCTGGACAAAACACTATTCTTTTCTTTCGTAACTTTGCAGACATCTGTTTCAGATGCATCAGTTCTTTGTAAGCACCGTATCCTCAGGCGATTGATCAGAGATAACCTGGCTTTTTTAGTTTTCTTCTCAGACAGTTCGCTTGACTTCCGACGGCAACCAAAACAGCCTCTGAGAAGGAGCGACATCTTGTTTTGACTGGATCCATCAGAAAAACTGCCCATTGTTGTATGGTAGTCAACCCTTGATATCAACTGTGGCATAACATACGGAAAGTTTATATAGTTTAATTAACATTTACAAATTTGCTTGTAAAGGAATACTGATTTTTGAATCCATCGAATGAAAAGAATCGTTCAAGCAAGAGTAATGGTAATTCACTCACCTCTTTTCTTTCTCCCGCAAACAAGTTTATGTGTTTACATAGCAACATGACGTCATGGGCCAATAATTGACATGACGTCACAATATTTCATAGGTGTGACGCTATCAAATGTTAGATCTCACCAAGAAAGGATTCTTTGACGATACTTAAAATTCACGATAAACAAGGCGAAACTTCAAAAACAATAGCGATTTATGTAGGATAGGGCATTTATTACATTACGTAAGTCGCGCAGCTGTAACAGGAGATGACCGGGATTGGAAGCCAGGACCATCCGATCACTAGACGGACGCGTACGGTGTTCAACCAAATGAGCTACCCGGTATAGCTGTCGAACGACCCAGACTTTAGCTAGTTTCTAAGCCTTCGCCCCTGAAGACACTACTATTTACAGGTTCGGGTATCTCCTCCACACGCATACACACAGAACGTGTAACAATGGTTGGTCACGGCACCACTTTAGTAACAGGAGTAGAGAAATGCACGATCAAACCGGGATTCGAACCCGGGACCATCCAAACTCTAGACCGAAGCTCTAACGACACAAGTCTAATTCCGCTACAGCTGTCGTCTAAGATTATTAGCCAAACATTTGTACATGGCCTGTATAATCGACTCAGAATCTCTGATTCTTTGTAGTTACGGTATCTTCTTCTCTACTTGAATAACTGGAACTCTCTGGATGCCTGTATAAGAAACTCTTTTAGTTTTAAAACTAAACTTACTGCTTTTCTTCGACTAAGGTGCGACACTTTCATGAATTGTAACCCAAGAAATCACAATGTTGTTCAATGTTAAAGAAACTATGGCAAGTGATTAAACGTATGATAAATTTGTGGATAATCTGGTTGATGATTGCAAGTGCACTAGTGGCGCATACACCACACATGTGATGTATTTATTTTCTCAGTGTACCTACATAATACTGTTTTATTAGACATCATGTTGTTTTTGTGTACAATCTATTGGTACACGTAAATCCTAATACTCTAGTACATGACATTGGCATTTCTAATGTACTTCGAGCACAGGGACACATGTATATAGCGACAGATCCTAATGTTTTATTCCGTGTTGCTATGGGTATGTCAAATGAAACTAAAACACAGGGACACCTGTGTATAGCGACAGATCCTAATGTTTTATTCTGTGTTGCTACGGGTATGTCAAATGAAACTAAAACACAGGGACACCTGTGTATAGCGAACGATCTAATGTTTAATGTTTTAGTAAATGTTATCGATTTTGTGCAATGGTATTATCGGTATGTCAAATGATTTTTTTACCACTTGAACACCTTTGTATAACGATTGATATTACTGTTATTGTATGGTGTTATTGGTATGTCAAATGAAACTAAAACACAGGGATACCTGTGTATAACGACCGATCAAAGGATCTATGAAACCACACGTGATCGTGGACCGTTATGTACAGAGGGTCGCTATGACTTAAATAAGCGTCAGTGTATATTTCTAACCCCTTAACAATATATAATATTGTGTAAACTATAGTATATGTGAACGAGTACTACATGTGGTACCTTAGTTTGGTTTGGAACAAAATAACAAATACAATGTAGCGTGTCGTAAATCTGACTTACACAGAAGATATCCGGTGCACGATCCTGCCCCGTTAGTCTGGGGTGTAGACTTCCTTTCATTTGACTTGTCAAAATGTTATCAGTATTTTCCTGATTTACCTGATCCTCGATCTTTTCAGAGACGTATATACTTTATATGTCTCTGATCTGTTTTTAAGCAGTTGATGCTTCTTGACCACCTGTTTCATATCCACACTTTAAGTGGGGCATATTTTCATTATCCAGTATGTTTATGATTTCAAACATTCTTATAGGAAATACTTACGTTAACTTAACTTCTTGATATTCGATCACAGATAGACTTTTTAGAGACATACCAAAATGAGCATGGCACAAATCACCATGATTTCATATATACACAGTCACTACGATACGGCACCGAACCAGCATCTCTGGCAGAGTGCAGGTGTAATTATATATATATATGTCCCTCAAAATGACTGACCGGTGTACAACTGGACATATATTATGATATGATGAGCTGGTGGAGTACAATGTTTTGTCCTCTCACCACAGGCACTAGCCTGGTCTGTCAATACACCTATACTATAATCTTATAGGTGGACTGACAGACGAGGCTAGTACCTGTCCCCTCACCACAGGTACTAGCCTGGTCTGTCAATACACCTATGCTATAATCTTATAGGTGTACTGACAGACGAGGCTAGTACCTGTCCCCTCACCACAGTACTAGCCTGGTCTGTCAATACACCTAAACTATAATCTTATAGGTGTATTGCAAGACGAGGCTAGTACCTGTGGTGAGAGGGCAGGTACTAGCCTCGTCTGTAAATACACCCATAAGATTATAGTATAGGTGGATTGGCAGACCAGGCTAATGCCTGTGGTGAGAGGACAGGGACTAGCCTTGTCTGTAAATACACCTATACTATAATCGTATAGGTGTAGTGACAGACGAGGCTAGTACCTGTCCTCTCACCACAGGCACTAGCCTAGTCTGTCATTACACCTATACTATAATCTTATAGGTGTATTTACAGACAAGGCTAGTACCTGTCCTCTCACCACAGGTATTAGCCTGGTCTGCCAATCCACCTATACTATAATCTTATAGGTGTACTGACAGACGAGGCTAGTCCCTCTCCTCTCACCACAGGTACTAGCCTGGTCTGTTAATACACCTATACTATCATCTTATAGGTGTACTGAGAGATCTTATAGGTGTACTGACAGACGAGGCTAGTCCCTGACCTCTCCCCACAGGTACTAGTCTGGTCTGTCAATACACCTATACTATAATCTTATAGGTGTATTGACAGACGAGGCTAGTACCTGTCCTCTCACCACAGGTACTAGCCTGGTATGTCAATACACCTATACTATAATCGTATAGGTGTACTGACAGTAGAGGCTAGTACCTGTCCTCTCTCCACAGGTACTAGCCTGGTCTGTCAATACACCTATACTATCATCTTATAGGTGTACTGAGAGACGAGGCTAGTGCCTGTCCTCTCACCACAGGTACTAGCCTGGTCTGTTAATACACCTATACTATCATCTTATAGGTGTACTGAGAGACGAGGCTAGTGCCTGTCCTCTCACCACAGGTACTAGCCTGGTCTGGCAATATACCTATACTATAATCTTATAGGTGTACTGACAGAGGAGGCTAGGACCTGTCTTCTCACCACAGGTACTAGCCTGGGCTGTCAATACACCTATACTATAATCTTATAGGTGTATTGCAAGACGAGGCTAGTACCTGTCCTCTCACCACAGGTACTAACCTGGTCTGTCAATACACCTAAACTATAATCTTATAGGGGTACTGACAGACGAGGCTAGTCCCTGTCCTCTCACCACAGGTACTAGCCTGGTCTGGCAATACACCTATAATATAATCTTATAGGTGTCCTGACAGACAAGGCTAGTACCTGTCCTCTCACTACAGGTACTAGCCTGGGCTGTCAATATACCTTTACTATAATCTTATAGGTGTATTGACAGACGAGGCTAGTACCTGTCCTCTCCCCACAGGCACTAGCCTAGTCTGTCATTACACCTATACTATAATCTTATAGGTGTATTGCAAGACGAGGCTAGTACCTGTCCTCTCACCACAGGGACTAGCCTAGTCTGTCATTACACCTATACTATAATCTTATAGGTGTATTGCAAGACGAGGCTAGTACCTGTCCTCTCACCACAGGTACTAGTCTGGTCTGTCAATACACCTAAACTATAATCTTATAGGGGTACTGACAGACGAGGCTAGTCCCTGTCCTCTCACCACAGGTACTAGCCTGGTCTGGCAATACACCTATAATATAATCTTATAGGTGTCCTGACAGACAAGGCTAGTACCTGTCCTCTCACTACAGGCACTAGCCTGGTCTGTCAATACACATATACTATAATCTTATAGGTGTATTGACAGACGAGGCTAGTACCTGTCCTGTCACCACAGGGACTAGCCTGGTCTGTCAATACACCTATACTATAATCTTATAGGTGTATTGCAAGACGAGGCTAGTACCTGTCCTCTCACCACAGGAACTAGCCTGGGCTGTCAATACACCTATAATATAATCTTATAGGTGTACTGACAGAAAAGGCTAGTACCTGTCCTCTCACCACAGGTACTAGCCTGGTCTGTTAATACACCTATACTATCATCTTATAGGTGTACTGAGAGATCTTATAGGTGTACTGACAGACGAGGCTAGAACCTGTGCTCTCACCACAGGTACTAGCCTGGTCTGTCAATCCACCTATACTATAATCTTATAGGTGTATTGCAAGACGAGGCTAGTACCTGTCCTCTCACCACAGGTACTAGCCTGGTATGTCAATACACCTAGACTATAATCGTATAGGTGTACTGACAGACGAGGCTAGTACCTGTCCTCTCACCCCAGGTACTAGCCTGGTCTGTCAATACACCTATACTATAATCTTATAGGTTTACTGACAGACAAGGCTAGTACCTGTCCTCTAACCCCAGGTACTAGCCTGGTCTGTCAATATACCTATACTATAATCTTATAGGTGTACTGACAGAGGAGGCTAGTACCTGTCTTCTCACCACAGGTACTAGCCTGGTCTGTCAATGCACCTATACTATAATCTTATTGGTGTACTGACAGACGAGGCTAGTACCTGTCCTCTCACCACAGGTACTATAGCCTGGTCTGTCAATATACCTATACTTTAATCTTATAGGTGTACTGACAGAGGAGGCTAGTACCTGTCTTCTCACCACAGGTACTAGCCTGGTCTGTCAATACACCTATACTATCATCTTATAGGTGTACTGAGAGACGAGGCTAGTACCTGTCCTCTCACCACAGGTACTAGCCTGGTCTGTCAATACACCTATACTATAATCTTATAGGTGTACTGAGAGACGAGGCTAGTACCTGTGCTCTCACCATATCTCAGAAATAAGTCATTTACAGAGTAATGTAGTACAAATGTACTTTCTTTTTATTACATTTTATGTGTTCATACATTTTGATACAAGAATGAATTGGGAGGATTCTTGGCATGTTACTTTGGCATATAATGGACGTATATTGTTCAGCCCCTACCCTACTCAGTTGTACAATATGTATATACTGGATCATTATACTAGAACCAAAACAAACATGATGTTTTGGTTTAAATCATAATCACTGCTAATGCATCAGATCGAAATCAACACATAAAAACGTTTCCTTACTTTATTTTACATATTTCAGACAGAAAACACATCATATACAAAGTTAGGTACTGTCACATGTATTGGACGATTGTTAAAGTATATTCTGTTAAGAGACACACAGGTGTACATGTACAGTATGAATAAATGTGAAACTGAAATAAACAAATCATTTCTTACTCTATTTCATGAGATAAACAAAACATTTAATTTAAATAATATATATCACAGGAAAGCTCCATAATAATGTGCCAACAGTGGAAATATGTTTTTAAAATACATGTCATGGTGATTACACTATCTTATTTCTATAGGATATGAGAATATTTTATTGTAATCAGAATGTGGAAACAGGGCTTAGGCTCCACCAGTGACTGAGCCTACAGGAATTTCTCAAAGTACATAATCAGCATTGTGTTGGTGCTATGGCTGTTTTCTTTCATTCCTGTGTGTATGTGACATAACTACCCAGGGTAACAAAAGGGTGAAAAAACTTTCTATCCTACACCCCATTTAAGGTGTGTGATGTGAAAATGGGACAAACGGGATGTGATGTCCCAAAATGGGAAACATTTTGATGCATGGTGCTGTAACCTTTTTGTGGTTTCTGAGCTGATTTTAGTGATAAGTGGAATGAGTGAGAGATGATCTTTCATGCCCCAGGGTGTGGGATAGAAAAATGTCACCCTCATGACTTTCAAATTGGATAAAACAATTTGAAAATATCTCGAATAGAATTTCCCTATCCTACACCCTTTGGCATGAAATAGTCTTATAATTCTATCAGAGATGAATTGATACAAACTTCTAATCACAATTGTTAACAAGTTTATGTAATTACATGTTTTAAACATAGCACCATACCATATTGATATTAACAGGGCTGTAGTAAATGAAACAGAAGGTATGTAGGACATGTGAAATGAATATAAAAGATAGAATTGTAGTATAGACCTTATATTAATTAATAGCAGTAGCATATGATAATTTTCTATGAAGGAGAAATGAGATTAGAGTTTCTAATTTTCCAGTGTGTTTATCTCTCAAATATGTACAGATTAAAAGCAATGCAAATGTATGTTAAGTAATTAAATCTAACTTAAATGTAAACAAGGGACTCTTCATTTTCTCATTCAAAACATCCTTTACTCAATGTCCATCACTTACAACCAATAAACATCTTTCACTAATGTACATTCACCCTTCAGCACCCAACACACCAGTCACTATACAGTTATAGACTGATGTGAAAGTGAATATGATCAGGTATATACGGTTTCATACTCTCTCATATAAGGCCATATAGACCTGAAAAGGTGATATTGACCAAGCTGAAGTGCAGGTTCATATCACATCATATTTACCATCACATAAGTCTAGAGCTGTTTTATTATCTGATTCAAAAATTGATTAAATACAAAATGTTAAAGGCTCTTCGGATGCAAGGTCCTTTGCCATGATTTATGGCCGGTATCTAATAATATAGCTCAACGAGGAAGACCACAGGCATGCTGATTGATACAAGATATTTTTATCCAAACGAGAAATACTGACAGATGGACAGACACCCTGCATGACGGCTACATGTATAACCCCCCCAATTTTTTTCGGGTTGATAATAATATTAATTTTTCCCTAAAAGAAAAAGAGTTACTTATTATCATTCACGAGTCACTAATTATCATTCACGAGTCACTAATTATCATTCACAAGTCACTAATTATCATTCACGAGTCACTATTTATCATTCATGAGTCACTATTTATCATTCACGAGTCACTAATTATCATTCACCAGTCACTATTCACCATTCACTAGTCACTTCTCATTATTATAAATCTATCCTCACTCTGGGGAGATCGTAAGTGAGTGTAGCCCCCTGGAGTATCGAGGATGTCACAAGAGGAGTTGGATGGCACAGCGGATAGTGCATTCGCCTTTCACCAAGGCATTCAGGGTTCAGTTCCTTGACTGATATGAAAACATATAGTCACCTACTCGACCAATTAGAGTACGCTGGTTTCCTCCCACATTCAGATCCCTGTACACTACCATCCAGGCAACAAGACTGATTAATATATGTTCATACTTAACTTGTTTTACAATTGTTGTAAAATAAATAATGTTTAATTTTAAATTCACAAGTCCAGGTTTAACACATAAAAATACTATCATTTGATAATTATTTGCTACTATTCAAAATGCAGCTTGTAGACTAGCAATATTAAATGGAAATATATCTGCAACATTAAATATTTGCAAAATCTTTTCAAAATGCAATTTTTCAAGCTCCATCATACCCAAGAACTCTTAATTTTTGTAATATAAAAGCTGAAGGTGGTAGACAATTGATGCATTTAACTCTGACAGTCTTTCTTTTAACAGTTACTGACAACCTCTAGGAGAGCAGGAGTGATTTTCAAGTGAACACATTCTGGTATTGTAATGGTCAGTCTCTCAGCACTGTCAGGAGAAGGAGGTAGATAAAAGCTGTGTTTCCTCATCATCTTTACTAGTACTGCTGGCAGCTCCTCGAATAAACAATGTCTGTGCAGCAACCTGGGACATTCTCTTTTCTAATAAAAAACAAAGATAAAAAAAGGACTGAATATAACATCAGATTGTGTAGTGAGAGGTTATATATGATTCATTCACATCCTACACCAGATTCTGTGTTGTCACATTGATTGTAAGGGTTGATTTGTTACATGACCAGTTATCAGTGATAGACATTGTGTTTTAATACATACGCATCCATAGACTCAATTACCTCCCTTTACTTGTCCTTACCTAAAGTCACTACCTAATAACATTAAACCTTATATAAAGTATTTTACACAGCAGTTTTTGACAGGTGCTCTCCCATCAATCTCCGCATCTACTATTGCTCCAATATACTTAGTACATGTACTCAATAAAAGTTCAAAGAGTATATTTTTTATGGGTTTCGGATAACAAAACCCTTGATCTTGATAATACCCAAATCCAAACCTCTAGTTAAAGCTATTAGGGGACTACATTTGTATATATAGTTTGGTTTAAATAGGCTAGGTTGAGAAGAGAATGAAAAGGTTTCCACATGTTTAAAAAAAAAAAAAAAGGCAAGTTGGGTTGGCCATCTTTGCTTTTATATCAGTATAAAGTTCTGGGAGAGAAATATATGAAAGTTAGGAAAAACTTCAAATATATATACGTACGCAGCATCAGTTTTCTTTTAGTCCTCACTACGAAGTACCTGGCTCCAACATAGAAGACTACTGGCAGTGCGAGGAGAGCCACTGCTATAATGACCACTACAGCATCATCAGGGGAGTGTCGGGAGCAGTGAAGCTGCTGACCCCACATCAGGCGTGTGTAGTTCATCTGAAATACAAATCTAGTCAGCACAGGCAGCTCACGATAACACAAAAAATTAAAAGATTGAAAACTTTCTCTTTAGAAAAAAGTGTTGAAAACATAAACATGGTTTTCAATTAAAAAAGCAAATTTAATATATTTCCTTCTCATGAATAACTCAATTATTATTTGTTCATAAGTTGTGAAGATAATAAGATTGTCAAGCGCAAATGAAATGCAATAAAACTTGGCTGAAAAAAATAGCTTTTACAAATTCAATCAATCAGTATCTTACCATATCCACAAGATCCATACACACAGAATCTTTTTTAGCTGCTCGCACTTTCTTGAAGAAAGAATTCAGCTGTGTGTAATTTCCCCGACAAACCTCACACACACTATTGTTGCCATCCTGTAAAACATAAAGGTAGTGTACAAGTTGGTCACATCTATTTTATCAATAAAGAGCATAAAGAATTAAACATACCCCCAGAAATAGCTATAGAAGGATTCCAATTCCTTTATTGAAATGAAATTGTTATCTAGAGTTATAAATGAAACATATTGATTATTTCATAAATGGACGGCAGTATTATATTTACATGTACATAGCAATTGTGTGGTTATACAGTGTACCTGACAGCATATTTTATCTATAGATACGTATACACACATACAGTGTTTTATTTGGTTGAGGTGACCGGGAAGACACTTATATGTAGTGCTTATGAATAGGCTTCATTTTGAATTATGCAGGCAGAGTTTCATCTTAAAATTCATTTACCGGCTATGGTATTTGTATGTATTTTATATGAAAGCGACTTGAAACAAAATTGCGATAGTTACCCCATGAGCTTGATTGTGGCGCAGACATGCAGACACCACTTTATATTTGTCCATGAATTCCATTGTGTCTTTGCTGTATTTATAGACAACTGTACCGTTGACATCTACAGCCACACTTCTGAAACATCCTGTAATAATATTACAGCAATTAGTACCAACATACACATCCATAAATCACAGCTGTTCTAAAACCAAAATTACTGCAACAGAAACTATATATACTGTAGAGGCTCAGCGTATTAATACGCTGTGCCAGCCAACCACCCAATATGAATCAAACTTGAATTTGCAATGATGTAAATCCAAAATGCTGTTATAGCATTAATTTCAAACAATGTATTTTAACAGGAAATTATCCAGTTAATTGAATACAATATAATGTTTTTGCTATCTGATTTCCAACACAAATTAACTAAGTGTCATACATGGATTTTGTTAGTGAAGGGCTGACTGCATATATTGAGAGCTAGCTGTACAGTTGATGTTATGAATGTTATCCAGATTAAGCAATGAAATGTATCTATAGGCTGATAATAAAAGTTGACAGTCAATGTGAGAGGCATTTGTAGTTTTATCAGCCTACTATGCAATGTATCTCTAAGGTTGATGAACTTTACTCTGTCGGTTGATGAAGTTAGTTTATTATGCGTCTTTAGGTTGACGAGACCACCATGAGAATCAGGAATATGACATTTGTTACCTTTACAGTTAGCTTCCTTCCAAATCTGTTCTATGTTGTTGTAAATCTCATTAAGTACTTGGATACGATCAGCATTTAGCAGCAAACTTTTACAATCATCTTTGTCTTTGTCGTCCTGGAATAGAAATCCAAGAAATATTAAATTTCCTACTTGCGTTAGCAGAGTGATCACAGCCAACATTAAACTTGGTAAAGGGTCAATATGTTAACGATATCCATTCATAACCTTATAGCTGGCCCCAATTTCACAAAAGTTACAATATAATCTTTTGACTTCAGATTTTCCTTCCAAAAGCATTACAGAAGTTACAAAAGAAATTCTTTATGGTTTTCCTGAACTTAAATGATTCTTTCCTTTAGAAAATCTTCAGGGATAAAGTTAAGAAAGACATTAATGATACAAGCACAAAGTCAAAGTTCTGCAGCTAGTACACTCTACATGTATTAAGTAACGAAACAAGTCTGAAGATGGAAAATTTGTAGAAATTATATTAATTTATACTTCAAAAGTAGAATCAGACCTGATTTTCAGAAATAGGCTACCTGTACAAATATGTACAAGTTAGTTTCAGCTCAAGATCACCAATCTGGTACAGTTGTGGGATCACACAACGTTACACAATGTGCACATGTGTGTGCAAGGTGTGTGCACAATGTGCGAACGATAAAAAGTTAGACGATCATTGCTTGCGCACATTTGTGTTCACGATGGAGGAACGATGTGCGATATCAATTGTGGTTAATGTAAATTGAGGAATGCCTTAATATATACGGTTTCGTGTTAAAACAAATGAACTTGATTTTTACGTACATTTTGTATGTTTCTATATTCTCCCTACATCTATAAGCTTATCTTTGTGTCTATATTTTCTTAAAATAAGAAATTGTGTTTTCAGTATTTTTTAAACGACCTTAATCGACACATGTGAAATTAAAACACTGTCCCGTATACAGGTAAACATAGCCACTTTGTACATGCACCTGGACCGTAGTTTTCCCCCGCCCGGGGCGCTTGCGTATTTCATCCGGTAGGGCCAGAGGTGTGAAAACCCAGGTAAAGGGGAGCTATAGGTAAACTGAATGCAAATAACAAATACTAAACGTACAGTATCGCATATCAGCTCTATGTGTCAGGTACAGGCCAGGTAAAACTCCGGTCATTCATCAAATTGTTATTTACCTGTTCTGTTACCTTGGAGCAAACCTAATCTAACAATCACTGTAATGCTGTGTTACACGCATTGTAAAGCTGTACATAATCTTCAGGACTGTGATGAGAAATTACAGTAATACATACAGTTTTCATTATTGCATACGAGCTTTCCGTATTTTTTTCATTCCGTACTATTGATCTACAAATTGTATCCAATCACACAGTTGTGCGTACATACAGGCACAACAGGGCGAACGATTGTTAAATCGCACAGTTGTGTGCACCATGTGTGGACAATGTGCGGACGGTGTGTGAACGATGTATGCACGGTGTGCGCACGCTGTTTTTGGTGCATTGTGCGGTCACACAACTGTATTTCCCTGTTGTGATTTCTTAAATAATCATATACATCCGTACATGATGTACAATGTACATACTAAGCAGTATAATATTATAATGCAGCAGGTTTAATATAACAGATTTGCAAATTGTTGTGCTAGTCTGTTTCCATCTGACATGACGATATAATTTGGATATACATATTCTTAATTAGCATTCTACATAGGTCTGCACCCCTTTATATCATTAAGTCTGCACCTCTTTATATCATTAGGTCTGCACCCCTTATATCATTAGGTCTGCACCCCTTTATATCTTTGTAAAAAAGTTTGTACATCCTCATTCTTCCCTCCTTTTAATTTTATTTACATTTAGACAAAGATAAATACTGTCAATAGTGTGAAGTCATATTTATATTTCCCATTACAACCCAATATTAATAAATTTAATTAAAATAAGTGTACCTTACTTTTTTTATTTCTCCCCAATTCACAAAAAGTATTAACACTGATATTAATAGATCGGTGTGCATTACCTCTAAAATATTTGAATACAATTCGATTGTAAGTTTGTAGTGTATCACACATTCCTCACAGAATCGAAACGGTCTTGCTTTCTCAACGGTACACTTGATAAATTTTGATGCATATTTCCCAAACTCTTCAAGGTATGCCATACAATTGTCATAAACAGGATACGGGGCCGACCTATTCGTTATTGGTGGTATTCCAGTCAATCCATATTTCAGTTTCATGTGCTGCATTTCCAGATAATCCATAGAAAGGTCCCACGGAAAGCTGGGAGAGTGCACACTTTCAGAATTAACAAGACTAAAGCATGTTAAAAACATTAATATCTTTGAAATATATCTTATGTACATGGTGCAAGACGATCTCTCAAGAAAACAGTGTCGACGTCTTCTTTGTTTTTCTTCCCTGTCATGTGATACTACTTTCACTTTCACTGACTTCCGGTAGCATAAATGCGGTTAAGAAGAGACCAGAAAAGAACAGCAATACACGGTTTTCGGCCCTATTGATTCACCATTGGTGGGTTCGACGTTAGAGGTCACGGAATATACATTTGTATTATAGGTTAAGTGCAACAAGGCATGGTTAATTGTCCTATTATTTCCCATTGGTAATATATTCCATTATACAGGTTATATATGTAGAATAGTGCAGCAAATAACGCACTATACGGATCTATGGTTTCCCCATTGATTATACCGACCGCGTTCTCCTTTTAAGTTCAATGAACGAAAATATCCCAAAAGATGTTATTTAGTACAAAAAGAAATCTGACTTAAATCCATGCGTCGAATATCTGAAAGAAATTATTTGAAAGAAAGGTACATTGTACGTATGGTTGCCACATGTTGAAACGGAATCTAAAACAAACATGCATATTCCTATCGACCATAACAAGTTATTTAAATCTGGAAGGTTCTAAGATTTAGAGAGATACATTTTTTCAGCGTGACACAGTCCTGCAGAGTATGTTTGATTAGTATACAGGATAGTGAGAACATTTTTTTCGGCACAAGAGGGTAAGGGTAGTAAAGTACATTAGAGCTGGATCTAGATTGTTACAGTCTAAAAATTAAAGACAGATTTACAAAGACTGCTTGGCAAATTGCTGTCCACTGTTAGAGCATATTTGTTTCTCGACTTCTGAGCTGGCTCAGGGGTTTTAGTTGTGTTATCAACGTTCCGATACCAATGTTTGAGGTTCGATAGATTTTACTTATTGTGGAGAACGCACAATGGAGTTTCCTTGACGTCAATGGAGAAATGATCAGAGCTGGATGGTTGCCTGGATACTGACGTTTGATTACAGGGTGGAGGAGGTTGGTATCCTGTTAATTTAAGGCTTAGAAACCTTTGACGGTGGTACATAGAGTTACAGTTAAAAAGTAAGAATATTTTAGGGGTAAGCCATCATTAACATCTGCAATAAAGATGCTTCAGTTGCTGTTTCGAATTCTGAACAGATGCTTTTATGTAGAGTAGTTTGTTGCGTAAAGTTTTGAGTTTGAGATTTGAGCTATCCATATTCAATGGGTAGAAAGCAAAATTCACGACCTGTTCCGAAGTGAGTGTCAAGTTCTTCTTCAAGGAAAAGGACACTCTTATTTTAACGTAATAGCTAGAAGGTAAAAAACTCATCGATACCAGTAGAGATTAATGACTTTAGAATGAGGGAGCTCAATGCTGAACCAAAGCTGGTACAGTTAAAATGGGA
>NW_018407700.1:2904071-2936953 GCF_002113885.1 Mizuhopecten yessoensis | reverse complement strand
TTTTTCGGCTGACAATATTATGTATAATCGACTAAACATATCCATTCAATTATTTTGGTATTATATATATTGTTGGAACTGTTTAACTATCTTGTATGTACAACATAATATCTCATTGTGGTACTTATAGCTTACCATCGTGTACGTACAAGAAAGTATCTTCACACAGCATACTATTGTGTACGTAGTAATAAGTTGTACGTACCAGAATGAGATGATATGCTGTACTTACAAGTATGATAATTTTAAATTAAATTTAAAGGTGACGCGTATGTGCCTCCTAAGTTGTACCATTTTAACCAGATAGCTTAGCAAATGTACCACTGTTGGTAATATGCACGCCCTTACATGAGTTAATCAGCGTGGACATTTCAGATATATCATTGTCTACACTAGTGAATTAGTCAACAATTATAAAACGCAAGACTATATAGCTAGTGGCTTTGGGTGTCGCACTGGTTTGAACTTATCCGTTTGTTTAGCAACTTACAATGTAGTGATGCCATGAGTAACTCATTAATTAAACAGCAACGATGTTATGGTGTTATTTGTTCTTTTGTACGACAAACTATTACATGAAGTACTGTACTGTAGGTACAATGTCTGAAGACTAGTTATTGTGCGTCCCTTCATTTATTTTTTGACGGTGGACCTCTCGTATCCCCTTTGCGGGCGGGACGCCAAATTAGGTAATAGTGAACAAACCCCCTGTGGATTCATACATTTGTCATCACCAGGTTGCCCCTATAATAATACCATCTGACTTCTAAAACTCGCTGTTGATAGAGAATTTGAACCGAATCTTTAATTTTCTTTCCAGTACACAAAAAAAGTCTTTGGGCCATACTTAAAATATGTTTTTTTCTTCTTGTTGATTAAACATAAAAACAATCCTCAGAACACGGGAAATCGCTTCTGAGACGTTCTAGAAAACACAATATGTTGGGGGGAGATCCCCCAAACCCCCCTTAAGGGAGGGGGAAGACCCCCTCCTCTAACCTCCCCCTACTCGCGCTACGCGCTCGGGGTGCTGCCGAACGTTGACTATTGAGAAAAAATTATCGGGCCCCCCCTTTTAGGAAATCCTGGATCCGCCCCTGTATGTAGAGTAGTTTGTTGCGTAAAGTTTTGAGTTTGAGATTTGAGCTATCCATATTCAATGGGTAGAAAGCAAAATTCACGACCTGTTCCGAAGTGAGTGTCAAGTTCTTCTTCAAGGAAAAGGACACTCTTATTTTAACGTAATAGCTAGAAGGTAAAAAACTCATCGATACCAGTAGAGATTAATGACTTTAGAATGAGGGAGCTCAAGGTTGAACCAAAGCTGGTACAGTTAAAATGGGAACAAAGTCGTCTACCCGAGCTGCGTCCGCTGATGGAACTAACAACAATCTCATTTGCACTCATTGTAAGCTTTTAGTTTTGTTGTTGTTTTTGCTGTTGTTTTGTTTTACTGTTATGCCTTCCTCACCAGATTAAATTTAAGAATTTTTGGGTTCAGTATTTTTCTGATATAGTCAAACATACTACAATGAAACATCTACATCAAAGATAACACCACGAACGAGACACGCATAACACTGGGATCACTTTCAGCCTTACAAGACCTTATAGCCGGAGTATATTTCTAGCAACATGTGGGATCCGTCCACACAACATTTATTTAGCAAATGTAGCATGATTCCGCGAATCATAATTTAAAAGAGCTGCTACCAGTTGTTACAACAGTAAGAAAGGATATGCTACATGTACAAAGACTTAAAACTTGTGAAAAGATAAGCAAAGTTGTCCATCTTGCACAAGATCGACAGCAGCTATACACCGATAGGAAGTGTTGATACACAGGGATACTTGCATCGTCGATTATATATATTACAGGTGTATTGATAGACAAGGCTATATCCTGTGTTTTGATATAGTAAGTTGAGAGCCTTTCTTCTTTTCAAGAACTGTGATGCATGATAATTCTTTATCGAAAACCTAACCCGACATTGTGGAAGCAGAGAAATCTGAACACTTAAAATCAAGGTTGTCGCTGTTATACATATATTATAGTCACCTATACCATAAGTAACTACTAGGTTACATTCGAGGGAATGAGAATATGCTTGTTCAAGATAGGTTTGCGTTAATTCTAAATTAGCAGTACCTTCAATCCGTCCAGCGAGCGAGGATTACATATGTCAGCTGTAGAATAATAATCTTACTTTTATCTGTTTTTCGTGATCATCGCCCATTTTATTGATATTCAATGTACTTAAAATAGTTTCCTCGCGTTTGTACATTGTATTCGATACATTTCGCGATGCACTCACTTCCATCCCTGCGTTTTAAAATTCAGTATTATTAAAAATATCAACAATTACAAAAGGAACTATAGGTTACTTAACAACTGTTTTAATCACAATATTTGTAAACAGTACAATTTACTTTGAAATTATAACAACATGTCTGTTCTTCTGCATATCATATACGATAAGAATAAATTAGCATAAACAGAAAACATATCGATCATGTATAACAAAGTTTTTGTTCATGAATTCATCCATAAAATACCATTTATTATATGCAAATTACATCACAACTCGGTTGATAGCTATATTCAATTTCAGATATCGTGATCAAACACTACATGATTAATTAAAGTGCAACGCCTATTTCTGGTGGAACGGTAGCAGGTTTTATTGAATACGAGGTACACACGGTACTACTTATGAGGAAAGGCATGTCTTCCAAAAACTGAACATACAATCTCTTTAAATATAGTCACCAGAATGACAGATTCTTCAACGTGTGTTTTCAAATTCACGAATGAAAGACGTTTTCAAACCTCCGGTAAATGCTTTTGAATGCAGGTTAGAAACACGATCCTGTTTAACAGTGATATAAACTCTGCATGGCTATGATATCGTCAGATTGAGTTGGTGTTCCTGGTCCGTTCGGGCTTGTATCAGACACATTTTTAATGACTGACTTATGAGACGGTGAACCAATACAATAACCTTTCTGCAACTGCTGCAAACTGTCCGAAGAATTTGTGTCATCAACACTTGAAGAGCAATCTGTCTGGAGCAGCTGTGAAACAACGGGGTGGATGATGAGTGCTTCAGTACAGTCTCCAACAGTACGGTCTGTCAAGTCTACGAAATATCAAAACATGATTAGGGTAGCGATCTGAAATAACCTCCATAATTATGTCCGTTAGTAAAGATATCGTCTTTTTTAATATACATTTTTGTAAATATACCGAGTTTTCAACAGAAATCGTTAAGGAACAATAAACTGGACACTCGTAATGGTAGTGAAGTGTCTTACAAAAGCCCAGCCAACCAGAACGCCCGTGTGTAATGTCACAGATAATTAGCAAATAGAATATTTATAGTGATCTATTTATTTTAACGGGGTTGGCCAATCATTCAGAGAGAATCTTACAAATCGAAATTCCTAAATGGTTTGTGTAAAGAAAACTGAACACAATGCAAATATTTATTAAACAATAGCTATTGTAGAACAGCAGAGCTCCCATTTTTCAAATGGTATCTGAAAATATACGTTCAATGTGAACAATAATTGAGACAGAAATCTTCCTTCTGACTTCCGTAAAACAATGTTTGACCCCTCCTGACTCTCCATGCCAAATATCACAATCATCGTACAATAAAATTGACTTTTATATACTTAACTGTGCATAAAATGTATTATGACTTCCGTGCAATGGTGCGTGTTAGGTTGTTTACATAGAATAATGAGATAAAAGTGACTCGTACAAAACACAACTTTTTCAATATCTCTCTGTTCATGTCTCGTTACACACAATGCTAACACATCACTGACAGCATTAAAGTACGTACACTATGTCTTCGACTTAAGTAACATACCTGTATTACTAGCACACGGAGGACTGGCTGCTCCACTACTTCCCGATGAGAACCACATGGGTGAGTCACATCCCTCCATCAGAAAGTCCATGTCTACACAACATAAAGATCAATTCAAACTCATGCGCCCTTGGCTAATCGTAACTTCATATTTATTTAGATTTTTGTTTTATAAGTATTTTCTAAACAGAAGTAGTTACATTATACTAATAATGGTCAAACCAGTCGTGATTAGCCTAAATGCTGGACGTTCAGCAGAGAATAGCAACTAGTACTTTGATGCGTCCCGGTATGTCTAGGGATATCAGGAAGGTACGCATAAGGGTGTTCTTTATTGCTTTCGGTTAACGAAAAATGTAATATGTTGAATACTGTGCTAGATGCAAGCCTCTGGCATGATGTTTCACTGAGGTAGCACTCTAAAGTCGGCATCAGATCCGCGCTTTCACAAGGACTGCAGGAGGTCAAACGTCATCATGCCGCCATACATTACACGCATGGAGATACGTCTTTAAATGATCTGAGCTTTCTCACTGCCCCTGGAATACCTTCCTGACACCCCTAAACACACCTTCCCGACAACATTTTATATACCTTCCTGAAACCTAAGAATATCTTCCAGACGACTCCCAGTTATCTTCATCCCTAAAACACCTAGACTTATCCTATTGACGTTACTAGCACTCCTGACTTACCTCCCAGACTCTCATCGCTGCTGCCATTCGTATCATTTTTCTCCCGTAGGTTAACTTCCGGTTGCAGAGAAAATATGGATACTAGATTTGGTACAGGTGATTTATGTTTAATTGGCAATATATCCCAGTCTGTCCCTCTGGTAATAAGAACTTTGTATTTCTGCTTTTCGCAAATGGAAATCGCTGCTGATTTATCTTCTTTCAAACCAAAGGTTTTGCATATAGGAGGTCCCCTGATCTTCAGATCTTCCTTCCCATCCCACCTCGTGGTACAATTCGTGTCCTCATTGCTGAATTTCTTATATTTCTCTGTTGGTTGACCCTGCGTAGATTGCTTTGGATCATCTGTCTCCCTTATGAACCTCTTAATCGACGCAAAGACTTCGTCTTTTGGACGCGATAGTTTTATTGATTTCTCAAATTTATTCTGCTTTCTAGAATCTAAATGCACACTTTCAATTGTTGTCTCATCACGAGGAGCAAGTAAGACGCCTTCTTGGTTCATTTCATCTTTTATCTTGAATGATTGCTTAAAATCCACCTCTTGTATTGGATTTTGATCCAACGATTCTATGTTTGGATCTGCTGGTTTTTCAACTGTTACATTTAACGGCTTAGGAAGTATTTTTCTATACTGCATCTTGATTCCTGAGTTGAACAGTATTGATCCAGTCATTTGACTGTCCTGATTTGAACCGATAGCGGAGCAAGCTCTCGGAGACTTTGGTTGAATGCGTTTAGCTCTTAATTTTGAAACCCCTCCGTCTTTTGTTCTTTCTTTTTTACTATTTGCTGCACTATTAGATTCATTCCTCCTGCACATTTTCTGTTTCTCAGTCGCCTTTGAGTTAACAGGATCGTTTCTGTCATTGCACTTAGAGTCAATATGACTCCTTACACAAGAAGAAGAAACAGATGTACACACATTGTTGCCATCAAAGTTTGGCAACTGTGACCATTTTGCATTGCTGCTGTTACTTGATTTGTAAACCACATTTGCAAAAGATGTTCCGGCATACTCCCAGCCTAGGCCGACAGTGATTGATGTACACGTTGGAGGGGGTGCTAACACAGGAATTTTGTCTCTTAAAGTTATACTTGCTTCAGAACTTCCCCTGGGGTCGGATAAAGTTCGAGGACAACGTTTCCCGTCTGTTATGATTTCTGATTCGCGGCAACCTCTGGTGACGTCTTCCGTTGATGCCACAAGTGAGGTATTGACTTTGAGGTGATTAGAATCTCCTGCAATCGTATCGTGAGCACAAGAAAAGAAATCAGGTTGTGTTTCATTCGGTACTGAGGAAGCTTCATGTAGCACTTGAGAGCGGGAGAGATTAACATGAGAGACTTGATCAATCTACAACGGAAACAAAGAAAATCATTTAGAAACGAAGAGTATGCACATTCATTACATACCAGGCGAAACTTATTATAGTGTTCAACAAATCTTCAGACGTTTTATATAAAATTTTCATTATTTGACATTGTTACAGGTTATTTTATCACATAACAATACACTTTAAGTCACACACATAAGTATGGCTTTGTAGCCATTATTTCATAATATTCGTATTTATTCCTGGTTAATTGTATATGATAGATATAGTCCTATATGATATGACCTAGATTAACTCCTTTTTGGAGAGGCCTCGTCGATTGTATTCTACTGGTCAAAAGAAAACAAAATATGAGCTTCAAATATTTTAAGTTGTGGCATCTGATGTTTATAAAAATCACAACATGACAGCATATATGTCTTCTCGTGACATCGTTTCGTCCGCTCTTTTTGTTCTGCTTTCACGCAATAAAGAACAATAGTACGTGTGTAATCGACAGCAAATATAAACATTATGTTCGTCCAATGACGAGAATAGTAATCTGTTGTTATCGTTTTCCGCTCAATGTACTCGTGCTATCTGCTCATCATTTTTTAATATTGATATTGTAGTGTTAAGATCTAAAACGAAATTTGCTATTATTCATATTCAAAATTAGAAAGGAAGTTCTCAGATACGGACAGCAAAAACATTGAAAACATCAAAACGGTTGAAATTCGAAAATGAACGTTATAACTTGACTGATTGGTTAAATGTGTGTTTAATGTTTTCATTGCGCTCACTACAAGCATACTCACATGTTCCCCCTATCACTGCCCACAACAATAAAATATAGGCTTACTTGTACTGGAGATGTAGCAGCCCGCTCGTATGTCCAGTTTAATGCATCTGAAGTATATGAACTCTTGTATCTAGACTTTATCTTGTGGTCAGTGGGAGGTGTATGCGACTGATTACCACCGGTCCGTCCATACATGCATGAAATTCCCACGTTTGACGAGTTATCTGTAGGAAGAGAAGAAGAGCAAACAACACAATTGGAATAAAAATAATTCAGTAGAGAGACAGTGTTACTTACCAGTGCCATGTTTTTACTCAGATATAACTCTATTTCCGGAACTGCTGTGATAAAGTTCAATACACGATTATCATACAACCATTTCCAAATTCATATCCGTATCAAGTTTAGACTTCGGGCCGATATGGATCGCGAATTGATACAGTGTATGGTGCATGTGTAAATGGTCATATTATACGTTTTTTGTCATATACAATATGTTGCTAATATTTTTAAACGACGTTGGCAATATAAGCAATAATACAAATCGATGGTAATTGAAACGCCTTTTTTAAATGTGTTGAACTTGATGTAAAACGGATGCAATGTTATTGATTTGCACAGATAGAAATATCGTACAGAAAAACATATCACGGATGTCGTATATATGATGATTGACGATTAAATGCTTGAACAATGTTTAGACCAAGAAATAATCATATTTACTGGTAACACTATCAGTATTACCTGGCACCACGTCTGGAGCCCATGTTGCCACTTACCCTTTTCAGCACTAACTATTTGTTCAGAAGTACATGACTAGTGACTATGTGCTTGTAAGAGTTTTCGCATTTAGCATTAATCCGAATCGGTAACCATATCCTTATCTGTTTGGTAGAAATAATGAGTCATAACTAGTATCCAATAAATCGTTAATATGGTAATTCAATATTATTAAGGACGTCTTTGGCAGTTAAGTTGCACATTAAACCATATTTGATTTATCTGTGGTTCGTATATACTTCTCTGGTGTAGTGTTGATACAAAGTGAACAATAATTACTCCTATTCGATTCGGATTCGTACATCAGTTTCGGATTCGTGCTTAATGTTCAAACTCTTATAACCAATACATATGTCTGGTTTAACATTTTGATTTAAAAATGACTCAACCGTACTGGTACCATGCATCATGCATGTCTTTGATCAAGAAAGACTCCGCCTACTGTTTCAGTCACATTTACGCCGATTTCCGAAAAGGCGCCCGGGCGATGAGTTTTTTTGCCAAAACCGGTCGACAAGCCGGGGAATCGTAATTATATAAGGACGCCCGGAGATTATCGGCCACTATCGGCCGACTTTTAGACGCAACATGGGTCGCCGGGAGATTTTAGCGCGGAGATAGAAGTTGCCGGTGTCCCCCCGATTTTTTCTGACCCAAACTTATCGGAACCTACCCGGCAGTCTCCCATAAGTGTCCTGCAATGATTTCCTAAGATTATCTTACGGCTCCCGGTAGCATCGTCCGGTCATCTTGGGATTTTGTACAATTTTTCATGCTCCCAGGTTTACTGTAGACCGCCCGATGTCCTGCCGAGTGCCGTACGGCCATCATAAGGTAGCCGCTCGATGTCCTCAAACACATACGGACATCTGCAGGCGCCATTTTCTCACGGACGAGCTAGGTGCTGACTTGTGTGCCTCCCTTTATATCGTACGGGCTACGTACGTATCCCGCCCGTTACACCAGCATTCCCCGGCCACCGTACGACAACCCATCCATCGTCAGATAGCCTTGCGGTATCCTTGCGATAGTCTTTTGGGCTCCCTACGATATCCTTCAGATGTCCGTTCGATTTAATCCGGCATTTGTTTTGCGGGGGCCGTGCGGTGCCCGTATCTGATGTGACCATACTCAAGGCTTATAACAGTCCCCGGGAAGCCGGCCGATTCCTATACTTCCTGGTCGGCGGCCGGCGCAAATGTGACTGAAGCATTATAACTGTCCGTTTGGTATGATGTCATAACTTATGATTGACTTATTCCTACTGTTATTTCTCGGTTCTTGAATAACTCAACCTTATTTGTTCCATGGTTGCCGTTGGGCTCAACATCGACTTGTACTTAATTTCACTTACCACCGGCACCATGCCTTGAGTCGGCACTCACTCGTGACTTTACTTCAGCAATACCATGTCTTGGTCCAGCTGTGACATTACCATGCCTTGAGTCGGCACTAACTAATGGCCTCACTTTAGCAATACCATGTCCTGGTCCAGCTTTGACGTTACCATGCCTCGAGTCGGTACTCACTCGTGACTGTACTTCGGCAATACCATGTCTTGGCCCAGCTGTGACGTTACTATGCCTTGAGTCGGCAATAACTAGTGACCTCACTTCAGGAATGTCATGTCTTGGTCCAGCTATGACGTTACCATGCCTCGACTCGGTACTCACTCGTGACATTACTTCAACAATACCATGTTTTGGTCCAGCTGTGTTGCGATGCCTCGACCCGTCACTCATTCTTGACTGCTCTTCAGCAATGTCATGTTTTGGTCCAGTTGTGACGTTACCATGCCTTGAGTTGGCACTCATTCGTGACTGTTCTTCAGCAATGCCATGTCTTGGCCCAGCTGTGACGTTACCATACCTCGACCCGTCACTCATTCTTGACTGTTCTTCAGCAATGTCATGTTTTGGTCCAGTTGTGACGTTACCATGCCTTGAGTCGGCACTCACTCGAGACTGTTCTTCAGCAATGCCATGTCTTGGTCCAGCTGTGACGTTACCATGTCCTGAGTCGGCACTTACTCGTGACTGTTCTTCAGCAATGCCATGTCTTGGTCCAGCTGTGACGTTACCATGCCTTGAGTCGGCACTCACGCGTGACTGTTCTTCAACAATGCCATGTCTTGGTCCAGTTGTGACGTTACCATGCCTTGAGTTGGCACTCATTCGTGACTGTTCTTCAGCAATGCCATGTCTTGGTCCAGCTGTGACGTTAACATGCCTTGAGTCGGCACTCACTCGTGGCTGTTCTTCAACAATGCCATGTCTTGACCCAACTGTGACGTTACCATGTCTTGACTTTCCATTATGTAGTGGTTTCATTTCAACAATACCAGGTCTTGATTCCGCAGTTGCGGAAATATACCTTTCCTTTTCGCTTGCAGAAAAAGAAGCCCAATGTTGTCCGATCCTAGAATATAAAAAATCTGGTTTAATTATGTATTTCTGTAGCGAGGATTGCATACAGCCCGGGGGCTACTAGATGCTTTCCTCAACATGTAACAAAACAATACAATATGTACAATGACTAAATATGACACAGATCTATATGAAACATATATGACACCTATTCACACGCTTTCACTTAGACACCCACACAATTACAGAAAGGAAAGGGGAAGAGAAAAGAAAGAAGAGAGATAGAAACGGAGACATTTAGAATCTCAAGATCAAAAATTATTTTGTTTGAGGCTTCGTTTATTGTATCAGAACCATGTAAGAGTATCTTAACAAGAACATCAGGCATCAACTCTACCATAAGGTCTAGATTGATATTTGGAGCAAATAAAATTTGTGAAATCAAATTCACACATGACATGTCAAACTTTGCAAAATTCAATATTTTCTTAACGCATGGTTGATTTTTTTTTTTTTTGCAATAAATGTAAATTGATTTATATTTGTATGTTATAATTGTAAATATATTCAATATTTCGTGTCTCTATTCAACAATTGTAAATATATATGCAATATTTTGTATTTGTATTTAATAGAAGTAAATATATTTGCATTATATATATGGACGTCCAATCAAAAATATGTTCAATAAAAATTATGATAAAATTAAAATATTATGAGCAAAAAAATGAATATGTGTAATAAAACAAAATTTGCAATACATATAATGTGCAATTTAATATATTTATATTCAATGATATACGTACGTGTGTTCTAAAAAAACATATATGAGCAAAACAATGTATATGTCATCATTATGATATATTGATCATGATTTTATTGAATGACATGTTATAATGATGTATAGCTATATGAAATTCATTAAAATATCATGTTTGTGTCATCGAGTTGCCGGGTCAAGGGGTCGTGAATGTATTTTGGAACATGAGTGTTTTCCAGAAAATTATTCGAAACTTTGTTAAATAATAAATGATGACAAAATTTCTTTTCGATTTTAGTTAAAGGTGTATTTTGTTGTAGTACTTAATTGAAAAATGATTTGCTACACATTTTAACTTGAAAATCTGTATCTAGTTTCGTGATCCGGGTTTTACCGTCTCGTGGTCCCGTAGAACGACTCTGTTGGGTACTTGGACTTGTAATACGGTCGGACTTTTTTCGTAAAGTTTACGAAGGCATTCATACAATTTCGTATTCTATTTCGAGCTTTTGCATCTAAAACGACAAAACAAAAACAAGATCTAATAATTCATTGATTAACATAGTAATTCATAATTCATAGAAATGCCCGAGAGATATGTTTTACTCTCACAAAGTCACCAAAAATTGAGACCGTGTGTTTATTGGTATCAATAAAGGAGCTGTCGAAGGGTTGTTGGCTAAAATTGAAGAGGAGCTTTCGCGTAAACACTTGAGGCGTTACGATCAATTATTTAACTTATGTGGGAGGAAACCGGAGTACCCGGAAAAAACGCACGTGGTAAGGTATTCCGTCTTTGCGTATTGATTGTTACGTAATTGGTTTGTGTGAGAAAATGTCGTCGTTTTCTCAAAAAGTGATGACGTTACTCTCACAAACCAATGACTCAACAAGCAATACCTGCTCACAAGATAACTCTGCAATACGCAAAGCCGGAATAGGGTCACCTGCGCGATCACGTGGGTTTTCTGCGGGTACTCCGGTTTCCTCCCACACTAAGAGCCCCGCGCGCTAAATTCCGGGCCAACAAGAGTGATTGATATAAGCTGAAATAACTTGTTTCATAATTTTTGTAAAATAAAAATATATTTTTTTTTTTTAACTTTTTAGCATTGATTTAAACACTCAGATCACGAGGATTAACTATCGCTTGCCTGAAATTTCTTGTGTAGTCATTTCTCCAAAAGAAATTACTGCCTGCAACTAAATAAAAATCTATCCGCATTACATACGTCCCTCAAACTCGTTTAAAAAATAGTTCGTCGACCTGTACGGGTACGCATGATTCATTGGTATATCACGAAAACTGGTACATCACAATAACTGGAATAACACGATAACTGGTTCATCACAATAACTGGGTTATCGCGATAACTGGTACATCATAGTTACTGATACATCACGGTAACTGGATCATCACGATATATATACAAGTACGTAACTAGAACATTGCGGTAACTAGTGAAATTAATAGAATATATAACCTGTAACTGAGCGAGATCGAGTTATATCAGTCGAGGGCTAAGATTCTGTATTATAATCCCAATCGAGGCATAAGCCGAGATTGGGATGTTATATAATCTTAGCCGTTAACGAGTGGGTGACTACATCGCAGTGTAAGAAATCCACGAAAAGTCATGTAAAGGTACCAGACATATCGGACGAGAATAATAGAATCCATCCCTGATGTGAGGTATGGTAATTCAAACCCCCGGGGTGAAATATTGAGCAGAAGAGCCACGGGTCTCCTTCTCAGGGATGGATTATATTTCGTGCTTAGGCCTATTACCTAAAACCGTAAAAACAGCTGCTCTCCCAGTAAAGTTGTAAACTGTCTGGACATTTTTCATTTGCGTATGAAGACCGGATGGCATTTATTAATGACGTCAATGACCCTGACTGACACCAAAACGTCACAAAATGAATAGCGTGACCTTTGGTCACTATAATTCTCCTGCCAGGCAACGCATGTAAGCGTAGGTCGGATAGAATTTATCAGCATCGCAGGAAATGCGAATTTCTCGGTCTAGTATGGAAGAAAGAAAGACAATTTAGCCTGGGGAATGACGTCGAATATATCTGTCTGATGTGCGAGAAATCTAACATATCAGTCATATATTTGTTAAGAATTAAAATACTCCAAACTGCAAAAAATATGTATAAAATATCTTAGAATTTACAAGATATCAAAAGTTGAATGTCTATTTGGATATTGTTAACAGTCACAAAGAGTAAATATCATTTTCATTTTATATATATTCCAATTCTCGTAATAATAATCCCATTAATTTATTTAAGTGAAAAGAGTCATTTCATTTTCCGACTTAGTCTCTGAAACAGTCATTTTTTAATTATATCGAAACAACAGATGCCTTATACCTGAAGCTTTTCATTTAGCTGAGTCAGGTTCACTTGGAAGTTTTAACATGTTAAGTGCCCTTAATAGAAAACCCCACCATATAAGTCATTTCATGAAAATAACTGAAAACTTTTGAAATACTTTTTTTCGTTTCAAGACAATATTTCTGATAAATCTAATAATTTATTCATTAAGATACCTATTTGTACTAATATCTCTTATTTGTTTTTTAGAAATGTGATGATATTTATTTTGTCACATTGTGCCATTTCCTAGATTTTTTTTGATTTTTTTTAGTTAAGTTGACTAACCTGCAGAATACAAGAGGTAGGCAGAGGTTTTCTCATGTTACATTACATACATCTTTAGGGACAAACTTAAACAGTATTCCCTGAAATATGGAAATTTCCTGAAATATGGAAAATTTCCTGAAATATGGAAACAGGGTATTATTTTACCTCTGTTCAAAAAGGGTGATAGACACTTGGTGTCAAATTACCGACCAATTACTTTGTTGTCTTGTATAGGTAAGGTTTTTGAAAGAGTTGTATTTAAACACATCTATATTTTTTCCTTGATCATTCTTTATTTTACGAAAAACAATCTAGTTTTATGATTCATCATTCCACTGTCCATCAGTTAATAGAATTTTACCATAATATATGTTGTTCATTAGAAGAAGAAAAACATTCTTGTCTAATATTTTGTGATATATCGAAGGCTTTTGACCGATTTTGGCAAAGGGGTCTTTTACATAAATTGCATGCTTATGGTATTAGAAATGGTTTACTACATTGGTTAAATACATTTCAAACAGACTACAACAGGTTCTTGTTAAAGGTGTGTATTTTAATATAGGTTACACAAATGCTGGTGTACCACAAGGAAGTGTGTTAGGTCCTCTGTTATTTTTGGTTTATATTTATGATATTGTTGATAATTTAAATAGTATTTCACGCTTATTTGCTAATGATACCTCTTTGATGTATTCTTCGTCTTCTTATGCAGATATTGAAATGTGTGTAAACAGAGGTTTGGAAAAACTTGACAAATGGTCACGGGATTGGCTTACTAAATTTAATCAACAGAAAACTGATGTGTTATTAATATCTAATTCGCGAAATATGCTTCCTTTTACAGATTTGTTTTGGTACTGAGACTCTAGATTGTGTTGAAAGTCATAAACATTTAGGCGTAATATTTAGTGCAGATGCAAAATGGTCTTTACATGTTTCTGAAATTCAAAAAACATGCATGAAAAAGGTATCAGTACTACGAAAGTTTAAATTTTTGTTTAGTAGGAAAACTTTGTTAAGAATATATAAAGTATTTGTGTTGCCTGTGTTTGAATATGCCTGTGAAGTTTGGGATGGTTGTTCTCTGGCAGATCTAACTAAACTTGAACAAGTTCAGCTTGAAGCAGCACGAATTATTACTGGCCTACCATCTTTTTCTAGTAAACAATCACTGTATCAAGAATCCCAACTTGAACCTCTATCTGAGAGAAAAAAAACTTAAGAAACTTTCCCTAATGTACAAACTCCATAATAAACAAACACCTTCTTATTTAACTAACATTCTTCCTCCTAAAGTATGCGAACGCAATAGCTACAACTTGAGAAATACTGAAAACTACACTGTTCCCAATTTCCGACTGTCTAGTTCATTCCAATCCTTTATTCCTTCTTCTATAAGACTATGGAACGATTTACCAAATACTGTCAGAGAGCAGCCACCCGTTAACATTTTTAAATCATCGATTCAGCGTAACCAAGGTTACTTGTTGCCTATTTTTTTCATGTAGGAAATCGAAAACTAAATATTTTACATACAAGATTGCGTCATTCATGTAGTAGTTTAAATTATGATTTGTATAGAATTAATATTATTGATGATCCAATGTGTGCATGTGGAAATGAGTGTGAAAATGCAGTCCATTATTTTTTTGATTGTATGCTGTATATCAGACAAAGACAAATTTTGATTGATGATATCTCACGTTATTGTAATATTTCTCTAAATGTTATTCTGTACGGTTCTCCAAACTTGTCAGATGAAGACAATGAAAATATCTTCCATATAGTCCAAACCTACGTTAAAAATAGTAACAGATTTTAAGGTCAGTAGTATTATCCTATCATCTCTCTTTCTTATTCTTCTAAATTTCCTTTTCTTCCCTTTTCCCTTCATTTCTTCTTTGTTCATATATATATAGTCGGTCGTTAATTTTATTTTTTCTATATTTACTTCCTTCACATGGACATTTAATCACTTTTTATTATATATATATATATATATATATTAAAAATATATTTGTTGTTGTTGTCATGTAATCAATATAGTGAAATGTATTGGAGAGCCCAAACGCCATCTAAGAGGGCGTTTCTAAGTTGAGATAACTTGTGCCTAATCCTTTTTGTTGAATGACAAATAAAATATTTTTAAATAAAAAAAACAGGTGAAGTTAATGTAGATAGCTCGATTTATAGGCGAACGTTTGACAACAATTTTTTTCCACAACTGGGATCAGCGCAAAAGTGAACAACCAGTGACATTTTGATCACATAATGTACTGTGTTATCCAATGAACATTATTAACCCATGTGATATGACCTATCAGCCCTGTGATTGGTTGTAAGTTTCAATTGTTTCGATATTGTGACGTCACGCCTATGACACGTACATGACGTCACAGACTTCCGAAATGGAGTCAAAATGGCGGCTTTTTACATTTCAAGGTTGCATGAAAATTGTCAGTTTACACGAATAATTACCACAAATCTTGATTATGTGATAAAAAGGATCTCACACTCGTTTTAATTTCATATGAGATCCTTAATCTAGTATAAGGTGACAGTACCCAAATCGGATCACCAAACCATCATTTTGTTAATCTGAGCAGGAATTATATTCATTTATGGTTGTATCAAAGGAAGAATATCGATGGGTGTTCTTACAGTTGAAAATAGCACCCGGGACTCACGTGAGATATTTATAGAACGCTCTGAAGTCACCAATCAGCGTCTCCGGTTTTTGCGAATGTCAGGACCAAAATCGGATCAAGGCTTGAATTTTGCAGTATCTTACGCTTCAAATGAATATTTTTTTTGTCAGCATATTAACATTGAATGATGAACTTTAGACTTTTTATGACAAAAAATATTTATATATTGTGAATTTATTCCTATAGTCCAACACAGTATGCATAGTCGTCGCACACGCCATTTTTAAAAACGTTATCAAAACACTGACATATAAGTTTGAATTACGTTTTCTTGTGCTATTTGAACTTAAAAACTAGTCATCTGTAGACAAAAAAATGGTGTATGGCTATCTTTTCTAAGACTAAATCATTGTTATAACTGATTTGTTGTCACGTTTATTTATTTATAAGTGTTTTTGCAAAAAGTGATCCGATTTGGGTACGGACTAGATCCTGTTTGGGTACTGCTTCCTTAGAGTCTAAAGAAAGAAATACCAGAACCTGGCCTAGAGTGTCTACTTGTAAGTTGGACAAAACAAGATGAGCCGTCTTAAAACGACCTGCATACAACGTAAAAAGTACAGTAAGTGTGGACGCATTCAAATCGGTTTGAAAGTTCAAATTTACCCATTTTTCCTCTATTGTCTTCAGGCGGCTTCGATTCTTGTTCTGAGTACGTATCGTCATCAAATATATCTGGTGATTCGGTCCAGCTTCGTAGACCTTCGATGTTTTTCACATATGTATGGGATGGAGAACATAATTCCATTTTCATCTGCCGAAGTGTAGATCTACCTTTCGTGAACGAAATATGTCATACATGTATGCTAAACACGACTCAAATATGCCGAACATAATTTACTGGCTCAATAGTTCATCATGACGAAGTTATGACGTCACATGACGCATCATGTCGCCGTCGGTGACGTCATAGCCAGTTTAAGTGTGAAAATAACACACGTTGAGCCCTCCAACAATCCAACCTTCATTCTATGTATATAACCTAGTATTAGAGAGTGACATTGGACATTTCCGATGGCAGAAGGATGCCACAAGCCCGTTTACGACCACATGTGTATACGGTATATCATACCACGATTAACGGAATGTTTTGGAATGTTCTAGTTTCACAGCCTCAGAAATGATTGTCCTGTTGTTATGTCCGCCATATTGGATAACCCTTCGGGAACGACAGCAAAGAGGGGGGAGGGGAGCAGCCAAACAAGAATCAGATTGTGTACTACCATGTTGGGATCTTCATTAATAAACACCTGACACGTAAATATTTCTATAAAATGTCTGCGTTTACAAGGGAATAACGTTTTCTGTAATTCCTCTGCGTATATGACAGAAATATCCAGACCAAGACTGAAAAGGTTGTGAGAAACTCGTTTTTTCTACCCTGGGCAGGAATCATTGCATTTGTATTTGACAGGGTCGCCGGAGAGTCAAAAAGATAAAAAGAGTCAATAGCCCCCTTCAGGTGAGATGGGGCATCTAAGATCTCAGGAAAAGAATAATTATCCAAACACTCTGCAAGCCTTGTGTTTCAGTGGCAACTTAAAAATGTCCCGTCGGATTGAGATTCCCCTATCGCAACCCCAAAGAAGTGAAAGATTCTATTTAACTAACAACTGTTTTTGAAGAGCTTGACGTCAAAAATTGGACAACAATGACATGACGTCACGAAAACGGGAACATTCCGATGCTGCATAACGGAAACTACGCATTGTTATGGTTTCTGATTCTGTTGACAGGAATGAAAAAATATACTCTTTTATGCCCAAAGGTGGAGGACGGGAAAATTCTTCAATCGGGATTTTCGAATTCGGGCAAAAACTTCTGCAAGCCTCGAATGGTTTTACCCAATTTAAAAACACTTGGGTAGAATTTCCCTATCAAACATCCCTTGGTATTCATGTGGCAGGGTGAATTATTCTGTCATTAGGATAGGTGATCATTGTATATAATTAATGTGTTTGAATTTTATATAAAGACGAGCATAAAGGATTCCTTAAAAGTCATTCCTGTAATGGGATGGGGTGGGCTGCCTTAATGTTTGTATATTCGTGTATTAACATGTGACGGACTATATGGATTTTGATTGGACAAGACTTACCTGAAGTTCTTGCTTTCTACCTCACTCTGACTTCTATCCACATTTTCACACCTGGCACTCTGAGGTGTGAGTCCTTCGATTCTAAAGGAGCTTTCTAAGAGGCGGTGCCTTGGCTGTATTTGGTGGTAAGTTATGCTGTTTTATAATAGTTTTGGTAAATAATTGTACTCCAAGTTTATAACATTAGGTGTAGGCTCATTCTATATAACGTTAAACTAAGGGTTCAATTGTAAAAGTAATAATTATATTTGTCTTGAGTTGTAAACTTTTGTAATGGGCAGTTACCACCATTTTAGGTGTGCTTTGTCTAGAATTAAATAAAGGTAAATACTAAATAGTTTAATACATAAGTTTCTAGTGAATATGCTTGCTGAAAGTTTCATGTCATTCTTTTTAGAGGTGAACCCTTCAGTCCCTTAATTTGGTCCCATGCAATGACCTGTATGTCTCTTAAGCCACGTGTAAACCCCTGCAATATCTCGTAGGGTGAGTGTGTATGGATAAATTTCATTTGTGTATGAGAAGTAATTGTGTAAAGATATACCCATATCTTATATAAAGATTTGTTCTTGAGGTGTGTTAATTTAATACATTTTACCGTAGCTATCTTTTCATTCTTAAATGGAAAATAGGGGTAAAGTTATATTTCTAGTTATAAATTGTATATTTTAAAATACAATTTACATCTCTCAATTATGTATAAACGAGAATAACTGATTGAATCGTAAAAATATATGTAAGTAAAGAGTTATCGTTCTTTGCGGCGTATGATATGGGTGTGTGAGTAATGTATTTTATGTTTTGTTTTCTAGGGTTTTATTTACACGTAATAAAAAATACCATCGAACCCACAACATCTCTTTGATTTTTGAGACTGTTACATTCATAAAAGAGTTTATATGCGCGTATCAACTAATACCAAACATTGTTGTACACCAAACCAGAAATGTGATGCTTGAGGTCGAAAAGATGCTTATGCTCCAATTCCAGACTTTGGGACTTTTTCATCTTTTCCTTCTCCAAATAATTGGCCAGCAGCATTGTAATGAAGTGTTGATCTAAACTCCTCCTAAAACATCCTATAATAAATTGCAGTTATAAGGATAGGCCCAAACAAACTCTATCTGATTGACTCTCATGTCCCTGTGTCCTGCTTTCCGGAACGAAATTTTGTGCAGTGTCATAGTACAGTTGTATTTAATTATTCGCTTACATGCAATTTGCTAATGTACGGACGAGTACTACTCCGATTTAAACACCTGAATATGAAAAACTTTCAGTTACCACGTCTAGAGAGACTCCATTATATGTAATACAGTAATAATATGTAGAAAAACAGTATTCAAGGCCGACATCGTTCAAGTACAATGTACCTGGTAGTTAATCTAAAAACGCTCTTATTTGAGAAACCTATAACACATTAGACTATACTGTCGTTATCATATCCCAGCATGCTATAATGCTTCGTTTGTTTGAAAAGTGACGAGATATTCAATACTAGGACATTTTATTCTTGTAACTTTTATACATACAAAAAAAACTGCCACATCAAATACAATCGCAGGATGTACATGTTACCTTAACGTGTTATACGATTCGCCCTTCCTTATACAATGATGGATTATGTGCGATACGTTGGACGTTGAGTTATATGCGATATATCCTGCTTAGAATTTTAGGTTTCCTTACACCGAATATGAATTTTATACGATAAACCCGTGCATAGAATTTTGAGTTAGATTTTGCGATAAGCCCTTGGCTATATATGCGATCAACTCTTTCCTATAACATTTAGTAAAATATAATAAGCCATTTCATTCTTAAAGTGTTGTTTTGCTGCTAGCCTATCTGCTAGACTGAAAACTGTTTAGCAATATTAACTTGTAAGTCGTAAGACAAAATTTTTAGCAAGACATCGTTTATAATCATGTCAACACAAGGATAACCAAGCTTAGTAACACGATATCGGGTTCACATGTTCTTCATTTTCACCCTTTGACATCTTATAATGGCACAGTATACAGGTGTACATACATTCTCCGCTGCAGTAAAATAGAACTTCGATACAGCTTGTACTTTACCGTAACCAAACGGAAGAAAGCAGATTACAATAAAGACAACTACATAGACCGACGACCGGATCGCCAGATCCGGACCCGCTCTTGCACACTTAGTTGCATGTTTCCAACCTTTGTCTACGGCATCAGATACATAATACCACACATATCAAAAACTCGATGTACATCTCTGTTCATTTCACCCAATGCGAAAGACCTGTACATAAATAGGGGATCTTACATGAGCGTCCATGACATATTGAATTTATTAAACGAGTTCAATCACTTGATATGACACGAGCCTTTTGGCAAGCGTCATATCAAATTTTATAACATACCTGACCCATTTTAATTTGTCATACGTCAATGTCATAAAAATGGTATGACACACATGAAATAAAACAAAATGGTTTTGCAGTTTGTATAAACCGTTGGAACATATTCCTACGCCTCTACAGCTACCTCTATTATTCACTTTATAAAATTATGTATTTACTGTTATTTAAATGAATTTGAAATATTCTTGTCATTATTATTTTCATTGCATTTACACGGTTCATTATTGACATAACACCGGAACTACTTTGCACTGCGCGGAACGACAATTATGTGTTCGGACAGATTGTTTGTTTGGGGTTTAACGTTCTCGCAATAAGGTCAGGAAGACGGGTGTCCCGAAAAACACTGCCGAAAAGAAACAGTAAAGAAGAGAGGAATGAAGTGATATACATATATATCCCAAGTTTTGCAATAGGGGCAGCATATTAATTATGGTTTCTCCAATATCCACTAAGCAGAAAGCACAGACGAAAACTCCCGATTCTGCTGAGGGCAGCATATTAAGTTCCTCTTCCGACAAAGCGCAGTGGGATACAGCATACATGTTCTTTACCTGAACCTGCAGGGATGTGGTCTGACAGACATGTTATTCGTTCATCCTACGCGGATATTGAAATATTTTACTGAACAGTGATTTTAAGTCAATATCAAGCAAGTTGAAATCGCCTGTCATCCATTGAATTCTATTTTGGAAGGTATTTTAATCTTAAGCTGGCTGGTCTGTAGTACATCGTGGGTCGAAGATTTCGAGCAGTTCAACAGAGAGAGTTTCAATGTATAGATGCTACAACAATGCTCTAAAAAAGCTACATACGTACGTTGGTATTGTAACGATTCAATCATTGCGGTAAACTGTAAAATTATCACGGCACATAATCATAGAGTAATACAGTCAGGTATCAGGCTTATACTAGTGTCCGGGTTACTGGAATACATTGACACTTTTTATATTTGATGCTTTGAATGTTTATTGTCTATGTTCTTCTTCATTATTGAGGACGAGATAACATTTCCTTCGGTCAAGGCCGTTGTCGTCATGTCACGGATATCACTATGATCTGTGTTTTAACGGAATCGACGAACACATTGGTGGTTCATACGTTGTCACCCTTCTCTCTACTGATGTCGTTGTGTGGAGGCCTAGGCTTCTCTGTCCTTATCTGCACCCACACCGATTGCTTGCTGATGTCGCTGTTCTAGGACTGTCTGCCATGTGAATGGTGTTGAAGTGATTTCGAAGGACCCCTTCCAGTTAGTCATCCCGTTTACACTACACAAGCTTGTCAAATTCGCAGACACTCGGAGATCCACGTCGTCCACTCTATCCGTCCGGTTGGTTATTTCAGCAGTTCTGAACGGACCAAAGCAACTTCGGTTTCAAGATTATCTCCTAGATGTGAGTAAAGATTATCACGCAGTGTTGTTCTTCCTGCTTTACCCTCGGGTCCTCCTGATCTTTCTCCCGTATGATTTAAAGGATTTTCTCTAAATCTGGACTGTTATGGTTCTACTGTATGTGGTTCCAAGTATTGAGACTTGACCGCATATGACCAATAAAAGTAGACTTCCATTCCACACAGAGAGGCATCTCTGATAACAAGTCTTATTTCATATACACATGTTTAACAATCACAATCCAATTTATGTACAACAAATGTTAAAGCCAATTGAAATTGAAAGATTCAATAAAGCGCAGTGCAAGTCTAACATATGCTGACGTTTGCTTCATCCTCCATCATTATCGCAATATAATCGGCATATTCTAATATTATATATCTATGCACACTCTTTTGCTTTTTATGCAACAAACTCATCCTCCTGTTTTCAATTCTAGTAAATGGTAAGAAATATAGACAATCCATACTACTTCTAAGGCATCAAAAACCACATTGTTTAAGACAGAAATAGTGGCAAAGGTAAAGGATTTTGATTTCGGAACTACTTTGATCAAGCTCATTTACAACTCAGTAGTAGCATGTTTACTCTCCTAAAAGCAAAGGCCACAATTTTGAATAGACACTGAAGCTGTTGTGTGGCCTATTTCATCTTTCTTCACAGTATTGTTCAGAATATTGCTTTTCAGTTTCTTCCTTTCTAATGTTTGTATCAAATTTTATATATCGAAATCACAATTTAATTTCAACATTTATTTCAATTATTTAATTTCAAGTTAACTCTCACAAGAGGCATTGGGCTCCGTTTACAAACGTTCAAATTCACTCTTCACTTTCTTGACAACTTTCTCTACATTGGATCTTTCAGCTCCTTCCAATCGCAAATTCTTATTTTTGGGTGCCCGTTTGACAAGCTCATATCAACTGAGAATTCAATTTGCTTTAACAATGTACATTTTTTTTGGCATTATCATAAAACACTTCGCGTGGAAGTACGATATCAACTGTTTTAAATCACCTACTACAGTTTGTTCGCTAGTATTCTGGTAGTCAATTAATGTTTACTTCCTGGCTGTGATAGTCAATATATACGTTTTATACCTAACTGTGTTGTGTGATACCTGTATACACAGTATAGGAATGACTGTTGCAACTGCATCTTATCAATTCAATATAAATATAATTTGATCAACAGTATACATTTTGTATCACATTTCGTGTTTATATTTAGATGATATATGTTTGAGAGCGGAATGTCATGTTTGTGTGGCACACCAATTCAAACCTCTCCCTCTCGATTATAACTTGCTGTCTAGTATATAGCGCATGTTTCCCCTTTTAAATTTACACCAAACAAAACATTTCATCCGATGTAAGTTATAAATAATGTTTTCACGTAGCACAGATATAGCATTCATCCCCGGTCAAGGTTTGACCTCTAGACAACAAATTAGTCTTCTAAGAAGTACCTATGATAAGATCGCATACAAGTGTGTTTTAAAACAGGTTTACCGTTACGAGTGTGCAGCTTTCCATATATATCTCCTCATTGATATATTTAAAAGGGGACAGAATGGTTAAATTAGCTCCTATGTAAATGCATTTTTCATAAATGACCTGAATATCAATATGGAACCAAAGCAAATGGTAAATTGTATTTTGGCAGATCAAAAGATTATCACCGGTTTTTTTTGTTTTTGTTTGTTTTTGTTTTTTATCCAATTCCTACTTTCCTTTGACTTTTTGATTGATTATGAAATTAATTTATATCTACATATATAATTAGATAACATTTCCTCTCTTTCCATTGCTTCATATTGTAGTAAAAAACAAGCAAACGGAATAACCATCAGGGTTCACTGGGAACATTTAAAAGGTATACATATGCGTGCCTCATCACATCTGCTGTGCATTCTCATAACAGAAATTTATATTTTGACTGTAGTTGATATCATACGTTGGTGATTGTCATGTTTGTAAACTGTTTAATTTCACGTCAAGTTTGAAGAGCAGAACAAATAAATACATGCCAAAAATAATTCAAAACAAAATTAAAATACAGTATAGCATATTTCATGCATATATGAAATATGGAACAGTACAATGTAAATAGGCATATTTATCTTTGATAGACTAATATGCCTTTTTCTGATTGTGTTTCCTTGGTTCCAGGTGTTGATTGTTCAGTGTCGATTAGATTGTCGATTTCGACCTCGTGTATTGACTATATCATGTGCAATGGTCTTGTCTTTCGATGCATTGATTATTCATATAAAAATTTATTTTATATGATATCTATTTTAAATTAATTTAAATGCCCAATTTAAACATTGAGATATTTGGTATAATAAATATATGACACAGGTTATCTGATAAAAGGCATACGATATCTTGTCTATATCTCAATTTTGCTTAAAAGATGTTTTCTTTATCTCTTTTTTTTTAATAAAAGATATCCTTTACGAACATATCGTAAATGGTACAAATCAACCCAATTGTAATATAGTGTATGAATTTATTTGCAAATATATTACACACAGAACTACTGACAGACCAGACTCTAACGCTTGCACGGAAATATATACTTGTTAGTGAAAGCCGAACAGTTGATGTTTTGCGCTTTTCAATTCGTCTATGGAAAGAGTTAAGAGTATGTTATGATTACGAAGAGTCCTGTGAAGGATGAAAGCATGCATATAAGACTGTCGTTATATCTTACATTTTGTAAGATTATATTTGACTAATAAAAATATAAATTGTACATATTTTTTTGTATAATGTGAGATAGACATATTCAGAATTTGAGTACACTTTTTGAGTTCAACCTGTGACCATTGATTACTCGTATACGGATATCTGGTGTGACTTTTACCTGCTATAATGTGTGAAAATGTAAAGTCATACTGATTGATAATAATGATTAATATAGCCCATGACTTTCGGTCTGTAAAAAGATAATTAAGAATACCCAAGGCTACAAGGTCAATTGTTCTAACTTTTAGATACTGTTCCAGATAATAAAACTGAGTTGATTAAGACATGTATGTTATCCTATGATTAATAGTATTTGTTCGTACATGTTATGTAGACACAAAGAAATCTATATCAAGTCAAGTATCTAATCTGAGTAACACTCTGTGACCCAGATACTAATTCTAGGGTCAACTTCAGCGAAGTGCTTTGATTTAGTTGGTGGTTTCCCTGACCTCTGATACATTATATCACTTTAAGCGGATATTAAAATTCACATCTAAAAAGAGCTATGATTACATTTCAAACAGTGTAATGTGTAATTGTAATAGTATCACTAATCGAACAACAGTCTATCCCTCTATTTACTTAGTTTGTTGGAAGGTGAAAGCATTGATTTTTATCTAATTTCACAGCTGTAATCTACTATACTTCTTTTTTATCCAAATAATATAAAAATGTTTGTTTTAAGTCTACAATATCAGCGTGCAGTGTTAATTGTGTTATGACTATGTTTTACCAGTAAATAGTTAAATGTCAAAAAGGGTTGGACAAATTAGTTGGGAATAGTTTTTAAAAAAAATGAGAAACTGAATAGAGATAGACTGTATCTGCTATATGATAAATGAAAAAAAAAAAAACCTAAATGTAATTCGTATTTTGAGATGTTGTTGTAGTGTCCTTTATTTATTGCAGAGTAGCTTTTCCTGTTTCTTTGAGGATATTAGACGAAAATATAGGAGATTGAAAATACATACATAAAATACTGCTTTTAATTAATGTTTCCTAATATTTTTCTTAATATTTTTCGGATTTTCAAGTTAAGCAGAACACACAATGTTCTATTTGTTATTTAAATGACGAAGTTAATGTAGACACTGTTGTAATACGTATAATTACACATAATCAATTCGATTGTATACATTTTATATCGATATGATACTTAATTTTCATCGCAAAACTGAAAAATTCGGCGACATTTTCCTTCGTTCAGTTTTTTATATACTGATTCATTGAACCTAAGCATGATAAATAAAATAATACGTCTTTGTTACATAATCAGCTATTTCCTACATTATGTTGATGGAAACGTCACAGTGTTATTGATCAATCAACACAGTATTCTCACCAGTAAATCTCACCAGCCAAATCATTGATAATATTTTAACAATGAACGATTTTATTTATTTATTTATTCATCCTATATCGTTTCTATTATCTCTTTTTTTCGAACTTATTACCAAATTCCATCTATTATGTAATATCAGATTCACCAACCGTATGGACATTCCATGCAATGAGTATAAAGCCTTGAAACAATAGCACTTACCGTGCGCTTGCACACCAGCTTATCATGTTTTGGACAGAAACCTATTATGTACGTGTCTAAGATTGGTTAGTCGTGAGAACCGTACCATTCTCTGATATATATCTACACTGACTATTATATCAGCCACTGTATCCGAAACCCGGAGTATATGAAATAGCATTCCAGAGGTCTGGTCCAATCCGCCGGTTACAGCTCCCCCATTATATCTGTCGAATAATCCTGGAAAAGTAAGCATAACAACGGAACTTAGGAAATGTTGATACATTGTACATTTCAGTCATTCTTGTGGTACACCTTAAAGACATACTGCTTCATATTTATGTAACATCTTAGACAGGAAAGAGAATTATGAACATCATCTACGCATCATCTAAGTTTTGTCATTTTATTTATTTGGTGCCATAAGCAAGGGAACATATATATATTATTCCACCATGCTGCGATGTAACGACACATTTTATTTATTAAAAATCAAGTTTCTCAAATATATCAAGATTAAACAAACAGAATAGGGACTCACTAACACATCAAACATAATTGAAAATGCGAAGCTTGTTCTGTGATGAATACATATGCATCAAGTGAAAAATGTTTGTTCAAAAAGTGATTCGAAAATCTTGCAAAATAATAATCTGAGGTCGGAACTGCCTTTGATAGTTATTTTCCCGACAAATCCTTAACTTTGTTATATATTCCATCACAATAAATGCACATGTGTTGCTTAGGTCTTAATAAAGTTGCGCACCAGCTTCAGCAACGTGGGCAACAGGTTTGACGTCACCAGTCAGAGGGTCCATTTTAATAAGGCTCCACGGCGGTCTTCTGTTCCAGAGGGGTCCTTCAGGAGCAATGCTGTAAAGGTAGACTGAAAAAACAACAGAGGGTACTGATCAAAACGTTTATGGTCTATGTACCCTGGGAAACAACAATGTAGCCTGTGTGAAAGGAGGTAAAGTTGACCGGAAAATAGCAACGTTAACCGAGTTCCAAGTCTTATAAAAAGGCTTTGAAACAGCAAAGTGAAATGTGTCTAGCTGTAAAGGTAAACTGGGAAGTAGAACTGGATTAGAGTAAATGTAGGCTGGAAACCAGTTAAATGGGCTATATATAGGCTATAAAGGAAGGCTGATTAACAAAGGCAAGGGGAAACAGCAAAGTGGACTTCGTCGCTAGAAAGATGTAAAAGTAAAGATAGGCTAGGAACACCAAAGAGGACTATGTAAACTGTTAATTTAAGAAAAGATGAAAAGGTAGAATAGAAACAGCCATATGGACTTTACAAGCTTTAAAGATAGGCTAGGAAACAGTAACGTGGACTATACCAGCTTAAATGGTAGGCTGGAAAACAGCAATATGGACTATACAAGCTTTAAGGTAGGCCAGGTAACAGCAAAGTGGACTATACAAGCTGTAAAGGCAGGCTAAGAAACAGAAAATGGACTATACAAGCTATAAAGACATGCTACGAAACAGGAAGTGGAATATACTAGCTGTAAAGGTAGGCTAGGAAACAGTAACGTGGACTATACAAGCTTAAAAGGTAGGCTCGAAAACAGCAATATGAACTTCGCAAGCTGTAAAGGTAGGCTAAGAAACATTAAGTGGACTATACTAGCTGTCAAAGTATGATAGTAAACAGTAACGTGGACTATACAAGCTGTAAAGGTAGGCTGTAAAACAGGAAGTGGACTATACAAGCTATAAAGGTAGGCTAGGAAACAGTAACATGGACTATAAAAGCTGTAAAGGTATGCTGTAAAACAGGAAGTGGACTATACAAGCTATAAAGGTAGGCTGGGAAACAGTAGCATGTATGGCAGGCTGGTTAACAGGAAGTGGACTATACAAGCTATAAAGGAAGGTTAGGAAACAGTAACATGTAAGGCAGGCAGGTGAACAGGAACTGGACTATACAAGCTATAAAGGTAAGCTAGGAAACAGATGAAAGGGTAGATGAGGAAACAGTAACGTGGAGTATACAAGCTGTAAATGTAGGCTAGGAAACAGTAACATGGACTATACAAGCTCTAAAGGAAGGCTAGGAAACAATAACATGGACTATACAAGCTGTAAAGGTAGTAGGCTAGGAAACAGTAACGTGGACTATACAAGCTGTAAAGGTAGGCTAGGAAAAAGTAGCATGGACAATACAAGCTGTAAAGGTTGGCTGGGGAACAGGAAGTTGAGTATACAAGCTATAAAGGTAGGCTAGAAAACAGTAACATAGACTATACAAGCTGTAAATGTAGGATAGGAAAAAGTAGCATGGACAATACAAGCTGTAAAGGTTGGCTTGGGAACAGGAAGTTGACTATACAAGCTATAAAGGTAGGCTAGAAAACAGTAACATAGACTATACAAGCTGTAAATGTAGGCTAGGAAACAGTTACATGGACTATTCAAGCTATAAAGGTAGGCTAGAAAACAGTGACATAGACTATACAAGCTGTAATGGTAGGCTAGGAAACAGTAACATGGACTATACAAGCTGTAAATGTAGGTTGGGAAACAGGACGTGGACTATATAAACTATATAGGTAAGCTAAGAAACAGGTGATGTACTATACAAGCTGTTAAGACAGACTAAGCAACAGTAACATGGACTACACAAGCTGTAAAGATAGGCTAAGAAACAGGAAGTGGACTATACAAGCTGTAAAGCCAGGCCAGAAAACAACACAGTGGACTTAACAAGCTGTTAAGGTAGGCTGGAAAAAGGGGTCGGGAATCATATTAGCTTTAGAAGAAAACTGGAATAACATTGAACTTTGACACAAAATGGGGGTCCATTTTGCACCGAATTCAATCTTTTATATTGCCCTGTGAGTTACTTAGCGCATTCGTATAATTTCAGGAAACCATCAATTGGGCTGGCAAAACATTGATATCTAGACAAGTTATTTGCTGAACAATTGGATTTCAGGGCATTCTTTCATTGTCACAATAATTGTATTGAATGAAGAGAGTTCAAACACATTGATATGTGTCCTTTTCCGTGAGCAAATGTAGGCAAGATTCTATATAACAAACATTGCAAAGTATTCGCAAAAATTACAAAATATATCAAAAGAATATTATTGTGAAGTGTGAAAACTCATTCGAGTTACCTCGAATTAGAGATAAATGTTTGGCACCGATTGGTGTATTTTTATAAATAAAAATAACTTTATTTTCAATAACATATAGAGATAAAGGCGTTCAATATATATTACAGCGAACAGAATCTCTGGTATTGCGATTATTTTGATGACATTATAACGTTACTATGTGCAATATACGTACGACCTTTACTGGAGGCGTGAGGGTGAAAGACATGCATGGATGCAATATCGTATCCGCATTTTCGTACTTCAACCACTGTCATTAAATATCTGTTGGATTTAATATTAAAAGACATTGTATTCTAGTTGTCTTGTGGACTCGTTTTTCACGATGAATCAATGAATATTCAACAGAATTTTAAAGGACAGGTATAATTGTTCTAGGCTATCTGCCGAGTCTTCCCAAGATACCGTGTTCATGTCACCTTAGCTGTTGTGAGGACGTTCACAAAACAAAAAGAAAAATTGCCCCGGGAAATCCTTAGAATTTAATAATAAAGATTTTTGAATTTCGCATTTGAATACAGAAATCAGGAAGATACAGGACTATTGTCTGAAATGTTCATCGGGTAATCATCTAGTAATTAGTAATCGCCAAGAACGAATTCAAAGAGAAAGTGCGACAGAAAGTAACATTTCATCGTTATAGTTTAGTATTGAACACCATGTCATTACCAGCATACTAAACGTATAGTGATTGGGTAAAAATACCATAATTACATAGGTTTTATGAACCGACACCAATATTTGAATCTTTACATATTTCTTCGATCTTAATCATTTATATAGGATAAAGTCCGTAAATTCTAAAATAAACTGTCATGAGATATATAGTTTTACAAACACCAAATTTGGAAAGCTGCATCAGTAAATTCCAATGTACATTACCCGAAGCACATCGCGTAAATCACAGCGTAAACTCCAAACAAATCAGCACAAAAATGTATTTCTAGTACTACTATTAGTCAAGGAGTGATCACGACCCCTTGAAATGTAAAATGATAACGTAAATCACTTATGATTTGCTATAAATGCCGTGAATACCATGTTACATAAATTGAGTTCTAATTATGTACTTGTTTGTGACGCTGTATGTGTATATTCGGGTATCCGGAGTAGCTGAGCCATCTCGGTCCATCAAAACATACATAATACCAGTGGTGACATCATAGGTTGACCACTTGTAATTCATGTACTTGTCCTCTGTGGTGTTGCTCTTGTATATTCGTGAGTAGACTAGGTCGCCTGTCGGAGCGATGGTGATTTGCCCAAGGATAAAGTAAAAGTTGCCTAAAAACATAAGGAATTGATCAGTGCAATCACATGTACTGGCTTCGTCCCTTAATACACCTATAATATAGGTAAGGTTGCTAACTCCGCCCGAGTCCAGTTTACAAGCTGGTCAGGCTGACGATCGGAAATCTTAAAAGAGCCTGCCATTTCATCTATTTTTTGTGACCTCGGCTCTGATCGGTCCGTTAGATTTAGAAGTCAATCAGGGCAGAGATCACAAAAGTTAAAGAAAATTGCAGGTCTGTTCAGATTTCCGATCGTCAGCCTGACCAACTTGAAAACTGGATTCGGGTGTCCGACATGATAATGTTGGGCCATGAACAATCATACAAGTAAGTTTGTTTCCAATCATAGAAATACTGTGCCGACATTGAATAGCGGATATGGGGGTGTTTTGCGCTACCCACTAGGAATTTAGCGTGTCATCCCGTGGACAGCACAGTGTCCGACCAACTGAAATTCGACTATTTTTCGATGTTTCATGAAGTCTACCGAAAATCATACTGGATGATATATGGCAACTCATACATCAAATTAAAGAAATATTATTTTCCTGTTGATCTCGACTGCTCCCGGCGTCAGACTATAAACGGTTATGACAAAATCGCATGTTTTCTGGAACTAGGTCATTTTACTAGGGGGACGGAGTTAAATATATAGTAACCTTGCTTATATCATAGGTGTATTGACAGACGAGGCTAGTACCTGTGGTGCAATATTAACAACAGATGTACTTTGCTTTTATGAAATGAAAAGACATAAATATCATAATTTTCTTATAATATTTACAATGATCTTATCGAACAATTGAACTTTGCATAATTCACATCATTAGCATCCTTTCGAGCATCTCCTTACTGAACTTGAGTTGAATTGATAGACAAACCCTGATTGTCATGATCCTCTTGTATGCTGAAGGAGGCGTAAGTTTGGGGCTTCACGAATACCAATGCACTTATTGGGACGCCGTCAAAGTCCTGAATTGGTTTGGTTAATTTCAACTCTCCGTTATCTGTGTATATCGCCATTACGTTACTGGCAACGTCATCCATTGAACCACCATTATGATAAACTGTTAAAACGGTGTTTGATTCGCGATTTACAGCCACAATCCCATCAATTAAAAAGTTCATTTTAAAGGGTAGGATCGTTGGATCTCTACCACTTGTTGGCTGGAGAGATCGTCTCGCAGAATAATCCAAACCAATGTCAAATGTATTCAGTTCTTGAATAAAACCGGTGTTCAATGAAATATTTACAAAGTGAATGCGATCCGGTTCAAATTCATTGTAGACGAGTCCCTGAAGACGGACTGTGTCTGTTAATTCTGTTCGCATTGGTGAGGATTTGTGAAGTTCATAAACTGCGTTAGCCGTTCTGAAGCTCGGATCAGTATGCAGAACTTCGGGTGTCGCGCCACTGCTGAAGTTTGTAATGACTCTGACGTCAGCGCACTGATAGAATGTCGACTCTCCGGGTTTGTGTGACTGGTACCTTGCTATGATGATACAGTGACGACACGGAATCTGAGGGATAATCTTTGAGAACCAACATGTGATAGAGTAAGAAACATTTTTTGTCACAAAACGAATTAGGCTCAAAGTTGATAGACAAGCATGCCCCGCCGTATTTCATTATATTACAACTCAGTCATGCTCCAATTATTTTTTTTTATAATTGCGTGATATTTTCTGAAATGAAGTTCGCATGTTGCTGGCTAGATTAAACTCCATTTGTTTTAAAGCTCTTAATACAAATTAAATAACAAGTTGAAGAACGAACATTGTTTTCCTATTGCTATAAACAATATAATTTACTTTGATGCATTCGCTTGATACCACATGATGACTTTACAGGTAGGCACTTCGTAATGATTCTTTATAGTTCGGTCATTTGTTATCTGATGAGTGTATACTCATGGAAGTGACGAAGTATTATATGATACTCACAGAAATGGCAGTAAAGTTTTGCTGGTGATTCTGTGTGAACATGTTAACGTCAGGAACGAACGTCAGTAGAGACATAAAGTCATCCCCCGTCACATTGGCAATGCGAATATCCATATAGCCTGTAACACATTGTGTTAAACGTCCAAATGAACCTTTCAACTGCATAAATGGTAATGATTATGTCTCCCAACGGTGTGTCTATCTATAACTGTTACAGAAAATACATTGATATTTCAAAAACTAACCATACCATTGTTAATAGACTAGGGAGAGGAAGTTAATATATTTACTTTTGACATCCCCTCTGTAGACTAGAGAGAGGAAGTTGATATATTTACTTTTGACATCCCCTCTGTAGACTAGAGAGAGGAAGTTAATATATTTACTTTTG
>NW_018407700.1:2893876-2903343 GCF_002113885.1 Mizuhopecten yessoensis | reverse complement strand
GAAGTTAATATATTTACTTTTGCCAAGTTAATATATTTACTTTTGACATCCCCTCTGTAGACTAGAGAGAGGAAGTTTATATATTTACTTTTGACATCCCCTCTGTAGACTAGAGAGAGGAAGTTAATATATTTACTTTTGCCAAGTTAATATATTTACTTTTGACATCCCCTCTGTAGACTAGAGAGAGGAAGTTTATATATTTACTTTTGCCAAGTTAATATATTTACTTTTGCCATCCCTTCTGTAGGTTTGTTGACAGAGGATAGATATATCTTCCATAGCATTATTGTAAGAGACAATTGATATGAAACTCTGAAAATTAAATGTTTATATCTGTGCCCGCTACTTCGTGATCATTTAACAGACCGATGTTGATCTGCCCCTATTGCAATATTGTTAAATTTGTATCATTTCTAATAAAGTCTTCTTGGTTCTTTTGATTAGCCTTTAGTCAGACCAAATGTGACAGTGGTATACGGAGTTCATGACTTGCCATTCAGGAAAGTTGATAGTATATAAGTTATTCCTTTGTGGTCTCTAACAATGTCAACACTTGCGTCATACCTGGCCAATACAACGGCTATGAAACGAATTTCGGTGCAAACCTGGATATCCGACTTCGTAATGGTTGACGTTCTGCTGCCATTTCAGAAATATGAGTTGCCCACCGATGAGAGGTTTACCACTTGGTCTTTCTATTGACATTCCGCCACATGGCGCCATGTTCCTGTTACAAGAACGACTTCCAGGCTGGAAAGATGCAACACAAACATGTGCAACCCGATTCCAAATATTGTAAAATTACGTGTATGTAGAAAATATAACAATATGAGACAAAAGTAATAAAAATGAAGAACCTCAAATTTGCGAATAAAACGTTCCTTTTGTTCATCAGAACATACTTATTGTAGATGATTTATTCATAAACTGGAGTATCACACATACATGTTAGAAGGAAATTGTTGTAACAAAGGGGAAACGATGGGTCGCCAATTGAAGATAAGTCATTATCCGGCGTTTCAATAATGCTGTTATAGAGGGAGCCGTTGTCATTTCGACAAACTACATTTGTATATCTTCCTTACTCAGTATTCTAGTGAGTATTTTACTCGCACGTTCAAACCCCTGTTAAATTGCTATATAGTGTTCTGTCATTCATTCACCAATATAACGCTTCACAATTAATTAACAAGTGGAATGACTGTGATTGTCAGACTGTTGTCCCGTCAGTATCGTGCTATTGACGATAAACATAAAAACACAAATTCAATTAAATATCCGTGCGATAGATAACTCGTATCATGGCACATCAATCTGATTAAAATCATCTGTTACATGGCTCCGCCTGAACGTAGTACGAAGTTAACAGAGCCTATCGGCATAACCGTTGAATTGCTAAGAGGGAACAATACTACACTGTATTCATGCATTTATACTACACTACTGTACGAGGGAGGGATTTGGTCACGGTGGTGGGGTTGGGGCGGAGGTACACCTAGAGGAGGGGTGGGGGATGGTTGATACTTACTGAGGAGATATCCATGTCGCCCCGCTGTCGGGGTGAGATGAGACATAGGTGACAATTACATCGTGTGGTTACCTGCAGCAGCAACCCGACACACACTAGCAGCAGTGTATATAACGTCATTCTTACTGATCACCAAAAAATAATATCTATACTACATATACAGTATTTATGTCGATCATCTATGTTTGCTTGGTAGGGTAGCCTGCATTTGGTGCCTACATGTAGTAATTTAGTTAACTTTAAGATAAACGTTGTCAGTGGTATGGGGTTACACATTGACGATTTGATAGCGTTAAGTATAGCACATCTGGCTACTGTTTGCTGTTTAACTGTGAAGGATGATGCGACATAGTGATAGGTTATCAGCATGACCTCAACAGTGTAGACTTGATTAGTTTGTGCACTAATATCTAATATATGTATACATGAAAATAACTCTTTTCTGGTTATTATAGACGTCTATGAGTAAATGTTGAGGATTCATTCAGATACAATGTCTAAGACAGCCCCCCCAAGAATCCCGACGTTAAATGAAACCCAGTCTACTGCATGTGGTCTACATGATTTTACATGCACATATTAAATCTTTGCGGACTTTTTATACGTGTCGTTTCTTGTTTTACTTTGGAATCCAACGTCACACAGGAAAACAAAATGGCTGCGTCCAGTCTGTCGGGGAAAGTGGCCCTTATAACAGGTATGGTAATGACAACAGCAGAGTCATAATGCAGCCGAGCACTTGTGTAACGCCCATTGCATTTTCCATGGCAAATTTATATTGAAAGATTTCGTAATCATTTTAAACCGTCATATCGGTGAAATCAAGTCTAGCATAGATCTTTTCGACAAAGGTTAAAGCATTGTTAGCTTGATTGTAACTGTAAGCAGAGGAGTCTGAATGTCAATAATTTATAATACTTACATAAAAAAAAATGTAGTACTTATGTATGATATATTTTTCATATCACTTGTATTATTAAGTATTGACAGAATTTCGGACTTCTGTGCTGTGCGTGATATGCATTGTTGTCATGCATTTATCAGTTGGATAATTCTAAGACCTGCAAGTTTCCTCTTGCCTTAATTTACACCAGACTAAGACATTTTGACAAAAAGGTGTCTGCTACACCAGACATATATCAGTCAAAATGTCCTATTCTGGTGTAAGGGCAAGAGGAAACTCAGGCTAGAAGATAATTAGGTAGTATGAATTATGAACTTGGGAAAGCTGTGTTCTTTTTGATACTAGATTCCATCAATTTAGATTATTTTTCCACTTGGCCTTAGTTAAAAAGCACACTTTTTTTTTTTAAATAGGGTATATGATAAAAGATTATAAACAGGGGTGATCTGGAGTTGTGAGAGGTATATGTACAGATGATCTGTACATGTACCTCTTACAACTATAATCTGAGATGTAGAACTGTGAAAGCAGCTTTGAAAGCATCAACAGTACTAGTACTAGAGTCAATTAGCAGACACCAAAGTCTGAGGGAGATTCCACAGGGTTATACTTCTAGCAGAGAATGAGTTGTTATAGCAATATCTGGCGGTTTTGCATTTATTGTTTGAGGGCATATAGCTGGTGATGTCTTGAGCGAGTGCATATAAGTTGGGTACGATTCTGTACAGCATGACAGATATTGTGAGAGTCCCAAACTGTGGCACTGTATTCTATTTTGGGACATACCAGTTTTATAAGCATAGTTTTTGATGCGCTGAAATTTACTTTTAGATTTTGTTATATTGGCTTTGAAAATAGCCGTAATGTCACACTACCACAATTGGTACAATTTTGACAGTTTTTTTAGTGATCTTTAAAAATTCAGATCATGTATCTAGAATGTTTCTTGATTCTTGACAAAGACTACTTATGGTGGTTCATTTTCAGGAAAAGTTTTATATCTAAGTAATTTGTTTTTGAAAATAGAACGCTAAACTCGGAGTGAGATTTCATCCGTTTTTCGGCCGTAATTAGTACCCAAATTGATACACCATATCACTGGCTATAGGATTTGTTTTTATTTCTACAAGTTGATATGTGCCGATTACAACAAAATATATTGCTTTTATAGATACCATACTGAACTATAATTGTATATATTGACTTTTATATAATCCAGTTATAAGGACCAGAAATTAACATTTAAACATGCTTATATTTATAACCCCTTGAAAATCCTCCAAAATTTCGTCGACTTATGTCGTTTTTACTGGTTTTCTGATGTGTTTTCTTTGAAGTCATCGTTTACTCTTAAAATGTTCCTTAGAACAAAACTATTCAGCTTAAATGCTGATAAATACCTCTTTTGTTATACTGTCAAAGGAAAATCTCAAATTTAATTTTTAAAGTACTATTCGAACAATTTTCTGACCATGTACCAATTTGGGTAGTGTACCAATTGTGGTAGTGTGACGTTACCAATGTGTATTACCTTATTTTCTAACCAATGTCAACGAGGCCAATCTGGAAGAAATTTGATGTTTACTATACACTATGGAATAAGAGATGTATAGAGAAAATAAAGCAGAGCTAGTATCTCTGTTCATCTTTCTTTCTGATTTACAGACTAAATATCAGATTCCTATGACAATACACTTTGTACATGTAGGTATACGTCTTATAATTTATTCATGTACGTTTGTTTAGTCTTATTTATTCAATGCATGTAGGTCTATATTGTGGATACTCTACACATCTAATACAGTGCACAGGGATCTTTGAGTTAAGACAAATTACATGTTCTGTATATAATGTGAAACATTTCCTGAAGTGAATTAAGGGATCAAGTACTATCAGATATTTTAAATTTACTCGGGTTATTCAATTATAGAGTAAAAATCATCAGAATAAATGACTTTCAATGCATACGTTACATTGTATATATCTAACACTTAATATTTTCATTAATGAACCGATTATATAGATTAAGGAATTTGTAATCAAAAATTGGAATCAGAAAGGACAAACCGATCATTTTTTTTATTGTAATTGATCATCTTCCCAGCACTATCGTATAGGTTCCCCTCTTTAGACTCTTGAATATACAAGAACAGCATATATATACTGTGACACTAATTCAAAAATCATAGTAAAATAATTACTGGTGTGATCAATAGGCCTAGAATGTTCATATTTATCAAGTCTATTTCCAAACATTCAGAAAAGTCAAGGTTTATTAATTAATTTTTCTATTTACAGGAGCTAGTTCTGGTATTGGAGCAGCCACCGCTGCTTTGTTTTCAAAACTTGGTGCCAGTTTAGCTTTAACTGGGCGTAAAGAAGACAATCTTCAGAAAATTGGACAAAAATGTTCAGAGGGTAACGGTGAAAAGGTATGTGTTATTATTTTTTTCTTAATATTGTTACAAGGCATGTAATTAAACTTTTTCTTAAAACTTGCTCCCAATTTGTTATAAAGGATCTCATAATTAATGGAAAATTTTCAAAATGAACCAAATGTATGTTCTTTTTCATTGGATAGACGTTGTGACATTGTCACATTATATTACCCTTCATATAACTTCAGACCTACAGATAACACTTGTTAATAATATTACACATGCACTAATACATTTGAGTATACAATACATTCCATTTTTGTTATTTTTAGCCCCTCCTAGTTCCTGGAGATCTTGCTAAAGAGGAGGACATTAAAAAAGTCTTTGATAAAACTGTGGAACACTATGGAAAGCTTAACATTTTGGTTTGTAATTCGAACATTTTTATTATTTTTTATTTATAATTGTGCTTGACTTCAAAATCAGTTCATTATCTATCAAATTCTTAAAAACAACTAGGAGACCTTAAGCTTGGTGGCCTTAATTAAGGCCAAAGTAACATTTAAGTGCAGTTATAGCATGAAAAACTGAAAGATTACCAGTCACACTTAAACGGCCATGTTGGTGATTGATGATCAGACTCAGTTAACTTTTGTTCACACTAAAAATTCACCACAAATATTAATACATTTTATGATTCCTTTTAAATGTAGCCAGTCTACCATATGGAACAAACTGAAAGTTTTGATAAATTGCAAGTTAAGTTTCGCTGAGTGAGGATAAACAAACACATAATTACATGTAAACAGGGGAGAATACCTAGTATTTTACTGTGTTTTACGTTGGTATGTTCTCAGGTGTGATTTTAAATGTATGTCTTGTTTGCACCAGGTCAACTGTGCAGGGATCATTGAGTTAGGTAGTATTGAAACAACCTCCCTTCAACAGTATGATAAGATCTTCAATGTAAATGTAAGGTGGGTACAAATTGTGTTCAGGCTGGAGTCCTACAATATGCTATCTGACAGTGTCATGTCAAATACAGACTTCTTATGGTCTTAACATTCAGGAATATATAAACAACCATAACATAACATGTCCCAGTAATACGAAACTAACTGCGTTTTGTTGTAGATAAGGGTAATAAAGACGGTTGCTATATATAGCTATTATATCCATTTGTTGAGTTTATATATAATCTGTTACATTTTAGGTGTGTCAGGACATGTGTGTGTTGTTTATACATTATATTCTCAAATCGTTTGTCAGTTTCTTTTTATTTAAAATGCTCTCTGGTTCGTTATGGCTTTTTTGTGTTGTCCTAGACAATGAAAAACATAACCAACTTTATCATTATAGACTATTGCTAGACTGTTACCTAAATCTAAAATATAACTCCTCCCACACCACTCACTAGGTTTTCATGTTATTTTTGCATGTCATCAAATTAAAGGCAAAGCCAAACTTTGTTAACAGAAAAATAAAGAAAATTAAAAGAATAATTGAAAATTGAATGAACTCATTATCTAAATTATTTACTTAGGTTATGTGTAGTCATTGTCATACACTTACAAAAAAACCACCTCAGTGATGCAGGAAGTTTTCATGTAGTAAATCTGACCAGTTGTCTCCCTTACACTGCTCTATTAACTTGAAGTATGTTTTCCTCCCACACAGATCTATCTATTACCTGACCATGCTTGCTGTTCCATACCTGGTCAAATCTCAAGGAAACATTGTCAATGTGTCCAGTGTGAATGGAATACGTTCTGTAAGTACTTGGATATTTCTACACTAGCTGTTTTTGTACAGTAGTTATGAGCCTTTCCAGTATCCTATCTAGAGGATCCGATGCCTGATCTCTCTGTAGTGTAAAGCAGGGAACGTTATAATTGTAACTTTTTATCAGCTATCTTCTATATACAATACAGTGTTAAAGATAATCATTCCTTTTTTACTGAAATGTTTTCTAAAAAAAAAGAGGATGTCTTTTATTATGATATTCATTATACACTGACTTCTTGTTCAAAACTAATGTACATGTTTCAATATAATTTCAGTTTCCAAATGTGCTGGCTTACAACATGTCAAAGACTGCTCTGGATCAGTTCACAAGATGTGTTGCTCTTGGTAACAATGTTTGTCCTCAGTTCAAATATGTTTGTTAAATGTAAATTAATTGAAAATTGAATGAACTCATTATCTAAAGTAATTGGTTACATTATGTGTAGTTATTGTCATACACTTACAAAGAAAAACCTCAGTTATGCGAGAAATTTTCATGAAGTAAATCTGGCCAGTTGTCTCCCTTACACTGCTCAATTAACTTTAAATTAGTTATTCTACCAATCCTACTTATGTAGTTTGTTTGTAATGTTCAATATTTCAATATTCTTATATAACCCAGGTATTACATACAAAATTGTAATTGCATATTACAAATTTTGATATAATGTAATATCGAGAATGAACAGCTTATTGTTAAAGCATATTTATTTTACGTGCATTATAACTTAGTATGTGCAGCAATGTCGTAATATTCTGCACAAAAATGTTAATCCTATGTATATACACAATATTCAACATCATTTTTAGTGAAAAATATATATGCATTTTGTTGTTTAACATTAGAACACTTTCATTTTACTGAAATGAAATATAGTGATTATATTTTCTGCTTTACATAGTGAGTACAGAAAAGTGTGAAGTAATGAAATCGGCTGTAGTTTATCCCTTTGTTAATGACCATCTGCTGAATTGCAGTTATTTAGATTGTTACATTAGTTTTAAACCTTTATTCTTTATTTCAGAACTAGCTCCTAAACAAGTTAGGGTAAACAGTGTCAAGTAAGTTCGAAGACAAACTTGTTTTGAACAATTGGTTTCTCTCTCATGATATAATTTCATATAACTTCAAAGTTTCTTTAAATACAAAATTACTCTTTCAGTTTATCTCGAAAGCTCCTAATCAAGTTTATTCCTCATAGATTGGACACGTATTATATCCCTTCGAGCTATTATTCACAGCATCTCTGCTAATGTTCAATCTTGCAAGTTAATTGTAAGATACCACCAGACTCCTAATATGAACCCATCATCATAAGCATAATGCTCCACCTTATTGTCTCTGAAAAAAGAGATATTGGTCTAGTAAGAAGACATCACTTAAACTATAAACTACTGTCCTGGTGTATGCATTATCTAAAGATTAATTTTGGTATTTTTCAGTTTGACAAATGTCACCATGAACTATTTCTTGAATTATTGTGTATTTACAGTCCCGGTGTCATTATCACCGAGTTACAGAAGAGAGGTGGCCTAGATGAGGAAGCTTATGCCAAGGTAAGGTCAAGGTCATAGTTATAGGTCAGAACAGGTAGATGTGCAAACATCAAAGTCACAGGTATAGGTCAAAACAGGAAGAGGTGTAAACATCTAAGTCGCAGTAACAGGTCAGAACAGGTAGAGGTGTAAACATCAAAGTCACAGGTATAGGTCAGAACAGGTAGATGTGCAAACATCAAAGTCATAGTTATAGGTCAGAACAGGTAGAGGTGTAAACATCAATGTCACAGGTACAGGTCAGAACAGGTAGAGGTGTAAACATCGAAGTCACAGGTATAGGTCAGTACAGGTAGAGGTGTAAACATCTAAGTCACACTAACAGGTCAGAACAGGTAGAGGTGTAAACATCAAAGTCACAGGTATAGGTCAGAACAGGTAGAGGTGTAAACATCTAAGTCGCAGTAACAGGTCAGAATAGGTAGATGTGTAAACATAAAAGTCACAGGTATAGGTCAAAACAGGAAGAGGTGTAAACATCAAAGTCACAGGTGCAGGTCAGAACAGGTAGAGGTGTAAACATCAAAGTCACAGGTATAGGTCAGTACAGGTAGAGGTGTAAACATCTAAGTCACACTAACAGGTTAGAACAGGTAGAGGTGTAAACATCAAAGTCACAGGTATATGTCAGTACAGGTAGAGGTGTAAACATCAAAGTCATGTGTACAGTTACAGGTCAGAACAGGAAGAGGTGTAAACATCAAAGTCACAGGTATATGTCAGTACAGGTAGAGGTGTAAACATCAAAGTCACAGGTATAGTTCAGAACAGGTAGAGGTGTAAACATCAAAGTCACAGGTACAGGTCAGAACAGGTAGACATGGTTATTGATTGTCTTTGCTGGAAACATTTAACTCAGAATTATTGAATACATTTTATAGAATTGAATGCCATTGTGTGTCATCATCAATTACTCTTTCATTTCAAGGTTACAGTGGCAATAAAAACAAAGTGAAGATTTTTGAACGAAACATTTGCACACATATATATCTAGTAATATGACATTATATTTAATGTTGTTGCAAAGACATTAAAGTTGACTCTTGGCAACATAATCATCAGTAGCAGTGTGACTTGATGACATCACTGGAACTGTGACGTGTAATTCCTACCTTTATGATATATGTTTTCTCATATGAAGCTCTAGCACACTGTCTGTGTCATCACTAGCATTGTAACTGTGTCATCACTAGCATTGTATTGTCAATACTTGCATTATAACTGTGCCGTCACTAGCATTGTAACTGTGCCGTCACTAGCATTGTAACTGTGTCATCACTAGCATTGTAACTGTGTCATCACTAGCATTGTA